>NW_010290054.1:0-1709 GCF_000700745.2 Antrostomus carolinensis | reverse complement strand
ATAAATAATTTTATATTTATTATATTTATATTATAGCATAATGGGAACCTCGGACTCACATACCTAATATTGTGCTGAGTGATAGTTGTTCTTAAGAACACACGTTATTCAAGCTTGGGACTAAACTTACTACGAATTTCCAAACCATAGTTCTGCTGCCCTGTGTTGTTAAATGAGAAAGGAAATGGATTTGGCTGTGCTCAGAAGTTGACGTTTCCACAGGCAGCCTAGAAAATGTGCAAGATCCCTCAGCCCTTCATACAAATCAAATCCAGTAAACATTTTGCTGCCCTAGGCAATCACCTGCTCTGTCTGCTTGGAAAAAGAGAGGTCAGATTCTGCTGCTTCATTAGAAAAGCATTGAGCAACATCAAGCCAGGACTGCACTTGCTTTCTAAAGCAGGAGAAAAAAAAAAAATGCTTCAAAATAATGTGGTTGGGCTTGATTTGACTTTTTTGTTTGATTTTTTTTATTTAGCAGAAGGAAACAGATCAATTCTGCAACCACAAGTATGACAGAAAGTCTTTTACGTCTCCCACTCATTTAGTTTTTGATGTTCAAGAACAAGTTTTAGAAGGGAAATAAAATATTTCAATTAAAATAAAACTAATAAACATACTTAAATGTTTAAAATAAACATAATATAAACATGTTATATTATGAAAGTACATGATAGCAATTTCTTGGGAAAATTAGCAGGCAGAGTGCAATCCTCTAAAGTATGGAAAAATATCTTAAAGGGCTGATGTTTTACAGACCACTTTAAAACACCTGCTTAAATGCTAATTTATTTTATTTATTTATATATTTTTTAAAAAAAGTCATTGACATAAAGTTAAGAAGCACACATGTCAGCAGTCGGGAAGAAAACTCATCCACATGAAGTAGATAAGCAGGAACTTGTTTATTGCAGCACTGGGGACACAGGGGACAGCTCTGCCTAACATGTCCAACCAAGCATGGAAATCCATCCGTTTTTATACACTTTTTCTGTTAAAAAACATAATAATTGTTATATAAGTTCTTTTACATTGAAAATGCGTAATATGCTCGCTCTTCAATTTAACCTGTACAATGATTGGATTTGTTAATTATCTAACCTTCTCCATATTCCTACCCCCAAAACAATCATTGCTCAGTTCTGCTTGGCTCTGCTGATTGGAATCCTTGATATTCAAATCAAGATGGGAAGGGTAAGGGGTTTCCAAGCAGCATAACTCACGTCTGTGGTGCCCTCCTTAGCTTCTTAAAACAAAACAAAACAAAATCCAATAATTTTCTAATGAGGTTTCTGTGGTTATTTATTTCAAACCTAACAACCCTAACATGCAATATGCTTTACAATTTTCTGCTTCTTAATCCAGCTTAACTCTTTCTTCTATGTGAACTCAAATCTTGATTATTTTATCAGAATATTTGCAACATACGTAACAGAATTACCAGGATCAGCCCTTAAAAACTTATTTTTTCTTTATTAGATAGAAAAAAAAAATAAATGAGATGTTGGGAGCTCTGGGTAAGGAACAAACGCTGAATGCTACTGGAATTCTTTTTACCCCATTGCGTAGCTCCCAAATTATCCTCCCCGATCTGATGCCATCAGAGCAGTTTGTTTCACTCAGGGCACTGTTACTGCTGCACAGCATGGATGTATCAGAGCTTGTTTGAAATGTTCTTGTTGGGGACAGACCTGTTGGAGAGCAGTGAA
>NW_010290053.1:1877-16075 GCF_000700745.2 Antrostomus carolinensis | reverse complement strand
CACGGCTGCCGCAGCTGTGCCGCGCTCGGCGCCCCGCCTGGTTTGCCGGTCTGCTCCTCCTCCTGTTCCTCTGAGTAACTGATGGTTTGGCTTTGGTTTTGGTTTGTTGGGGATTTTTTCAGCTAAATTCAGCGCTCCGGAGTCTCCGTTTCGCTGCAAAACAGTAAAACAAGCACTCGAGTTAAGGGGATGTTGTAATTTCACTTTATTTACATTTTTAAATCCACATCGGCTGCCTGAACTAAGAAGGCAGCAACTGCAAGGAGAACTTGCGAGTACCTAACCTGTGTTCGTATCGGGCTACTTTTAATGTGGTTTTAAAACGGGGCTATTGCAATATTTCTTTCTAGGTGTTAAATTGCTGATACCTACTGAATCGGTGTTAAAATGTAATTTAATCAAGCAAGGGTTCCATTTAATTTGGTTTCAGTATAATATCACTTTCTAAAATATAAAAGGCAACGTTCAAGGTTTAAATTTATAGATCTGTGTTACTGAGTTGAATGTTATGTGTAAGTTTCCCTCCTCCTTATTTTTTTTTCCTTCTAAGCAGGATATAATTAGCCATCATAATATTCTAATTATGTCGATCACCCCACCAAGGTCAGTAATGCTACTTAGTAGTGTTTCTCATTACTGAAACTTTTCATTTCCTACTAATTATATGAGTCCTATAAGGAGTTGAGAGGGTTTTTTATTTTTACACTGCCTTTGACATTCCTGCAGTGTTTTCACAGAAGAGCTAGTTCAGACTAACACCATTCCTGCATCCTTTTTCCCATGTTAACCATCTTGTTGGGATAGGTGACCTCGAGCTAAGAATCTGCCAGTAATCTCTTTTCTTTCCGAGTGCTCCGTGCAGTCAAACCCTTCGTTGTTAAGTTAGCTGTATTCCTAGCTGCCAGTCTTTAAAATTTGGTAGCTTCCTTTTCTTATAGGACTATAGGCCTATAAGATCTCAAAAGTACACTTGGATTTTCTTGAGTTTTCATCAGTAAAAGCCTCTAAAATTGAATGGAGCCTTGCAGTCCTGCCCAGTCTTGCAGTCACATCTCTTAATTAGGTCAAAGAAAAGCAGTATATAATGCCCCAGGCTGAGTTTGCTGCCTGTGCTTTTTAAAATTGTTACATAGTGGTTCTGAATGCTTAAGAAAACTGAAAATATTTTCATCAAGTGAGCAGCCTTCAAAATGAGTAGCCCCATCTAATGCATCTCCAGTAGTTTCTGTTTTCTCCAGAGACAGCTGATAGCACCTTCTTTGAGTATCTGATAACCTGATACTTCTAACAGTGTTTAATTCCTTTTGTCCTTTCAGGCCCAAGTTTCCAGTGCGTTTCTTTGGTTTCCACTTTCTCCCGTTTGTTAATGAGAGATTCTCCTTCATGTAGTATCTGTAGCATTGATTTCCAGAACGAGTTTTAAAAAATGTTCTCAAGAAAGCAATGTTGAAACTTCATTTCAGATTGCCACCATCTTCATGTTTCAGATCCCTGCTCTCTGCTTTAGCAGCAGACTCAACACTTGTTCCTGTGACAAGAAAGAGCAATGCTATCTGAACTGCCTTCCCTTTTCCTCTCTTGTTAGTGTCACTGCTAAGCTTCACCCCTTCCCTAAGGAGAGGGTCTCAGTTCCACCCTGCCAGTAACTGGCTTTCACCAGACCCTCTGGTGATCTGAGCCAGCCAAAAGCAAACTACAGAATGCCTCCTTTAAACTTTTTCCCTTTTTTTTGCTAGTTCAGCTGAAGGAACTGGCCACCAAGATGATTAAGGGAGTGGAGCATCTCTGGGTCTCTTTAGCTTGGAGAAGAGGAGACTGAGGGGTGACCTCATTAATATTTACAACTATGTTAAGGGCGAATGTCATGAGGATGGAGCCAGGCTCTTCTCAGTGATGCCCCGTGGTAGGACAAGGGGCAGTGGGTGTGAGCTGGAACACAGGAGGTTCCGCTTAAACTTGAGAAGAAACTTCTTTACGGTGAGGGTAACAGAGCACTGGAACAGGCTGCCCAGGGAGGGTGTGGAGTCTCCTTCTCTGGAGACATTCAAAACCCACCTGGACGCCTTCCTGTGTGATCTCATTTAGGTTCCTGCTCCGGCAGGGGGATTGAACCAGATGATCTTTCGAGGTCCCTTCCAATCCCTGACATTCTGTGATTCTGTGGATCACCCAGTGTCAGCCCTAGCACAGGGAAGGGGATGCACTGACAGTAACTCCTGTTCAGGTTATTTTAGGCTAAACTGGATCTTTTCCATAGGAGAAATCCCACTACTATGCACTAAATAAAATGCATCGAAACTTCAAACCCAGACTGAATAAAAGTAGGTCTGTTGAAGTGTGTATCAGAAGACACAGATTTAAATTGTAGGATAGTGTTAGTGGTGTACAACGTTGTTATCCCCTAGCTCTCATGTAGCAGGTCATCTCCTAACCAGCTAAGTCAGCAGCTTTTACTTCCCTCCTTGTATCAGTGTTTATCGGAGCACAAAGTTGGTTCAATTTGCTAATCTGGCCAGTTAAAAAGAAAAAAGTGCTAATAGATTTCTGCTTGTTCAGTGAGTTTAACAGGCTTACTGGGGTGATCCCGTGAGCATCAGTAACAACAGAGGAAGCAGCAGCTGAGGAGACAGAGGGGAAGCAGGTCTTGTTCTTTCCTTGCGGCTTCTGGTGGTGAAGATTAGATGCTTCAGAACACATTCTTACTTTCAGTAATCTAAATATTTTTGTAATCTGGAAGAAATTAAAGCTCAGTTTCTTATTTCAAGTAAAATAGCCCTGTTCTGAAGGGAATTACCAAATTTCTAGAAATCTCAAATTTTTAAAATAATTAAGAAGCTTATTTCACCACCATTTCACTGGTATTATTTATTACTCATCTTTGTAGCATGAAATCTTAAGGAAGATCATAGTTCTTCTCACTCCTGCTTTTTACATTTGCAGTGAAAAGCTGCTGGCAGATACAGTGGTAAAAGCCTTCCAGATAGGAATATAAAAACTTTTATGACTGTAGTGGCAGATACACTTGTCCTTGTTTTTCTTTTGTCATGACTACACAGAAATTTAAATACACCACCAAGCCAATAAACCTCAGTATCAGCCAGTGTCTGCACACTTCAGATACCTGCCAGAAAGCAAACATCATCTGTAGTGTTTAGGAGTTTTAAGCTTGCTGCTCGACAGAAAGTGGTAGTAGTGCTTCCTGGCTCAATTTCAGCAGCTCAGCAGACTACAGAATCTTTCAGATGGTTTGTTACCTGTGCTTGTTGGTTGGTTTACATTGTACTATCATTTTGTTGCAGAGAGGGAGCCGTTAGGTTTCTTTTCAAGTGTTAACTATGAGTGCCTCGGTGCCAGCAGAAAATGGATCTACATATATTCTTAGCTTACAGAAAATCCCTAAATGAGTTTGGCAGCTAGTTTAGGAACAGAGCAGAATTTGTCTCACAGAACAAATGTAGATTAAGGCAGTTTATACAGCTGACTTAAAGTACTTAAATTGAACAGTGGACAGGACCTAAAACAGAGTGCTTCACTGAGAATGGCAGTTACAAAAGAAATGCCTGGAAATGGTATGTCAGTGAGGTTAGAAGGGCTGGGAAAGCAAGAACAAGAAATGAGTCACCTTTAAAGAATATGCCTAATGGTTGAACGGTGACATCTTTTGATTCCTCTCCTCCTCTTGTTTTGTTTTGTTAGGTTGTTGCTGACAGTGAAAGACTTCCTCTCAAAGCTGTTTAAATGAGAATGTCCCTGGCCCAAAGAGTACTACTGACATGGCTTTTTACGTTACTCTTCCTAATCATGCTGGTGCTGAAGCTGGATGAGAAAGCACCGTGGAACTGGTTCCTCATTTTTATTCCAGTCTGGATATTTGATACTATTCTTCTAGTTATGTTAATTGTAAAAATGGCTGGACGGTGCAAGTCCGGCTTCGACCCTCGCAATGGCTCCCAAAACATGAAGAAAAAAGCCTGGTACCTGATTGCAATGCTGCTGAAGTTAGCCTTCTGCCTCGCCCTCTGCGCTAAACTGCAGGGATTTACTGTGATGAAACTGGCCTATGTATTTATCCCTCTGTGGGCCTTGCTTATCGGGGGTATGGTTGAACTTGGGTATAATATCTTCTATGTACGAAGAGACTAAGCTATACGATGGGGTTTTCAGTGCTGAGATCAGTACCAAATTACTGGATTATTATAGCTTTGCCACAAACTTGATCTCCAAATTAGAATGCCAAATAAGAGATCAGCCAAGCTGAAGACTATATCTAAACCAGGCTGAAGACAAAAATGAGACTTGTTGCTTTTTTTTTAAATTATTTTAAAACTGTCACATATGCTCTTGTAAATAAAACTTTGTTGAATAGAAACTGTTCTAACATGATGATTATTGTTATTTGTTACATGGAATAAGATACAGGCTCTTCATATGCAGGTAGATCTCAAAGGAACCACAAATGTTCTACCCCAAAGCATTCATCAGATTTGGGTAATCCCTGGGAAGAGGACTTAAATTTTTCTGTCAATCAAGAAACAACAATTCATATAATGTGCTAAATCTGCTTTGAGAATCAGTAACAATTGATAGCCACCAAATAAGAGCACAAAAGGAATAAAGTGACTCAGCATTTTCTTCTTGACAGTGAGAATCCCACCCCACTTCCAGTATGAAAGACTAAAATAAGCACATTTTTTAAGATGTCAAACAGACCATAACCAGTATGCTTACCTATGGAGAAAGTTAGAAGCTGAACTGTGCCAGCAGTCCAGGATCCAGAGAAGAGAGAGAGACAACGGTGATTACCCATCCAAGTGAGAAATCACCAGTGCAGTAAAAGCCTGAAGCTGCAGAGTGAGTTCTGTGATGCCTTTGTACCTGTGGGGAGTGGTACTTTAAGAAGGAAGATGGTTTTTAATGCCCTTGTATATTAAATCTCTGGGGGTGAAGTCTTGGCTTTATAGAGTTACTGGCAAACTCAGATGTGAGTAAATGAACTTTTTCAAGTAACAAATGCACTGAATGGGACTTCTGGGAAGAGTTGGAACCATAAGCACATTCTGGGGACTGCAAGTGCTCTTCCAGGAGCTATGATAACACCAAATTCAAATATAAGAGTTGTCTAGGGCATTATTAAGGTGCATGCTGAAGGTACTGGTGCATTTACAGTTCCTAAGTACAAAAGAATGTCTAGGGAATGAAAAAAGCCCAGGAAAAACATTCTAAGATAACAGCAGGTGCCTAGATCAAAGTGTCTCACAAATAAAGTTTTAATTATGCACATTCAAATGTACTTGTCTGTTTAAAAACAACCTTCCTGCAGTGTTTGGATTTATTCTTGCTGTTCAGTAACACAGACATGGCCATAAATACACAGGAACCATATTGTCAGAGACTGCTGAAAGGGCTTATCTAAGAAAACCTGCTCTGTTCTAAGGCAACGGATCCCAATTCAGAACATCAAGTGACAAATGATCTTTAGAAACCATTTTAAGTCACATTTGTTTCAGAGTGGCTGACTGTCCTACCTTGCTAAAGGAGAAACCAAGGAATGACAAAAAGAGACAAAACATACTCATCTTTCTAATAATTAACTGTTGTTAAAAAATGCAAAATATTTATAACCCCTTTATTATAATAGAAGTTACACATCAACTTTTACTGAGCAAATCCAAGCATCACATAATTTATGGGGAGCTGACACTACCACCTGGAAATCTCTTCCCTTCAGTGCCTGTCAGAACAGTTCTATGTGCCTGTGCCCTTCTTAGTTCTGAAGAATACTTCATGGAAGGACTTTGTTCCATGTTTGAGAGACTTTTTGCCCACTTATACAAGGTGCCTCTGAAAAACTGACTTTCTTCACTGTCCTTGTGATTTTTTAAGTTAAGATGGTGCTTGTGATTAGGATGAGCTGAGGGAGGGGGGAGGGTGTTCATTTCAGTACAGCACTTGAGCCTGCTGGATACAGACATGAGCATGCACATACACGTGCTATTTGTAACTATGGGTACGTGCATTTATACATGGTATGGACAGTGTGCTTAATTTGTAGATCCAATTCAGCCCTCTTCAGCAGTTCCTCAGTTCCATCAAATGGAAACAAGTGTCACTGAGCTGCCCAGGATGCAATATTCCAGGTGTGTCCCATGGCAGGCAAGCTACACCTCATGTGGAATTTTTACTGGATGCTTTAAAAATTTATGGAGAAGAAGAAAGAATGTCTGAAGACCTACCTCCAATTAAGGTAAACTTTTATGAACCACTTAACAAACACTGATGCAAACACATAACCAGCATTTAAGCACTTCAGACAGGACATACATACACACACACTCATCTCTGGTATGTTACAGCACCAAGCATAAAACCAAGTACCCACAGTCTCCGCATCTGATTATTATCACAGAATAGAATTGTTCACACCATGCCAAAACCCCATCCTGCTCAGAAGAGCAGAGCAGCTTTCCTCAGTCAGACTGATGATGTTAACAGATCGTGGTAACTTTAAAAATCATGGGAGAACAAGAACCAGCCTCATTAGGAGGTGGTATATTATTAGTGAGATGGGCCACAAATGGTGACTCTACCACCTCACTAAACCCCTTCTATTCCACAGATGGTAACAATTATCTGAGAGTTTGGCATCTCTAATTAACTCAAATTGAACACAGTTGTTCCAAATCTGCTTTTAATTGCTGCCTCTAACTCAATGGGAAAAGATAAACAACTACAGTGTTCTGGTTGTGCATTTGGCTCCCCCCCCCCTTTGTTTTGGGGGTTTTTTGTTTGGTTTTGGTTTTTTAAAGGTTTACAAACCTTGAAATAAATGACAGTGATTTTGAAAGCTGAAGGAGACATTTCATTTCCTTTAGCACAACATGTTTTTAGGACACAACCACTTGTAAGTGCTCAATTTTGTTTGCAAGTTCTCAGTCCTTACAAATATCCCTTTTCTTTCTGTATTTTGTATCAGATTTAAGTGACCTAAACTGTGCTGACACCTTTGTCCACGCAGCCTTGCTCTTTTGTGGTATCAGAACTGCACTCATAAGGATTTACCATACGAAGTACACTGCAGCCCACTGTGACCTCTCCAGAAGCTGCTGCAGGAATTACCTCCATTTGCAATTGCTCTGTTCTCAATCTGAAACTGAATGAGTTCCCCTCACACTTCTTTAATCTACAGACTGATCAACTCATCTTCACTAAGTAGAAGAAAATGAGTGAAAAGCAGATGTGATGAAGTTGGCAGGGAAAAGAAGCAGTTGATGCTGAGGCAGCTCACACTGATTTGCAAGGAATGGGCGGGAGGAAGTGACGATCCCAGTACCCATCACACCAGAGAACACCTCCTCTGGGCTCCCTGCAGCAGCTGGTGCCAGGCGTGGAGCAGAGAACTTGGCCTTCACTGGCTTTGTTTTAAAATGCAACTCAAACGCTTGCTGTTCTGAAATGAAACTGGAAGTATTTGTCTCATACTGATGACATATTGTACATGGAGATACATATTCTACATCATTTATTTCTCTTCAAATCATTTATACAAGCTTGAATGCTTCAGCATGCACTGCAGGTCAGTATGTACTTTTTTCTGATTAAGGAAATTACTCAATGCACATGTGTGAAAGGTCATGAAACCAAAATTTTCAATTACCTATTCATACCTTTCTTGATTTCTCACCATTTTAGAATATTATCCAGTTTTCTGTTCTTTTTATACTTGAAAAATACAATTGTGTGACATATACATCCCCACCTTCAATAAACTTTAACCTGAATGCTCCAAGGACACGTGTACTTGCACCCAAAATGCACTGCCAGGCACGGGTGACAAAAAATAAGCTAGCACAGGACTAAGATACACAACAATTTAAGAGATGGAAGCAGTAATATTTTCTGACATATATGCACAGTTGAATAGATACAAAAACCTTGAAGTAACCTCATGGAAATTTTCACATTTGCCCAGTTTAAAAGTTGCATAACACAAAGGTATTAATGAAAGTGAAATTTATGAGACCCCCAGAAACTATGAATTCTAACAACATTAGATGTTACTTATTTCAACACCACTATTTTGGGAACAAATAACAGTTTTTCAGTAGTAAAGCTCCGGAATAACTGCATCCTCAGAAATAAGTTCTTTACATTTATTAGCACAGAAAGCATAGCACTATCATGTAACACATCACACTTCTTTTTTTTCCCATTAAGAATGAGGTAAAAATAACTATGCTAAGTTGGAAAAAGAATGTACCTTTTCATTGTACCTTTACTGTTTTGAAGTTATTGTTATTGTTTTATTGTTATTTAAAGTTTGGATGGAGTTAGGCTCCCATATGAGCCTTTCAGACCTGAAGAGGCTTGGGTATCAACTTGCTGCTGAACAGCACCAGGCTTTGTGGACTAAGGCAGTTAAAGGAATCACCGCAGTTGGACCACTAGAGTACTATTCAATATTGATTCAACATTTTCTCCTTGTACTTGTGCTGAAGTTGGATAAAGAATAAAAAAATCTGCAACTCAGTAATGCTGTTTCCTTCAGTCTGCCTTTTCTAACAAAACCAACATCACAAGCAGGCAAACGTAAGAAAAGCCTCATTCAGCGCAGAACAGCAGCATTCGGAGCAAGAAACAGAAGAAATGAGAACCCAAGCTTAGTCAGTCTGTGTTATTTTTTAGCTCAGTGTTCCTTTTGAAGTTTATAAAGTCATCACTGCTAAAAGATGTTCTTTAGTCTAAAAATTTAATTTCTCAGATTAAAAGGTGTCAACTGCATCAGTTAGATGGACAAGTACCTGAGTGTTATTTCATGCTTAGCACATAGCTCTAGTAGTCTTGACTTACGTTACATTTGTCTTCCACACACAGGTCGAATTCTCAAAGGTTTTCTTTTTCATGAGACACTTAGGGAATAGCTTTCTCAGGTAACTGCCCTATTTTGTCTCAATGTAACCAGATAAAAAAAAACCATAGTCCTTAAAACACAGGCCTAAGGTCTACCAAACACTGCACTTTCATTCAGGTGAACTGGAAATTAATTGGTAAAAGAAGACAAAATATCAAAACAGTTATTGAAAAATCAAACTTGATAAAAATAGAAGTTTAAACTGCTGTTTTAATCAATGTTTGTATCAGATTATTGTAACTGTACACCAAATATTAAAGGACTATTTAGGACTAATGCCCTCATCAGTAGGCTCATCTATCAGCATGACCAGAACATGAGAAGATCAGTGTTTAGCTGGCACTCAAGTACAGCACGGCTCCAAAGCAGAAGAAATATTAGCATCATAGCACAGAGAAAAACAGTGGTTAGAATATAATACACTAAATTTGCAAACTCAGTATCCCTGATGATTCTAATAGAAATAGCAACCTAGACACTGTGAAGTTAATCACTGTTTCTGAACAGAACACAAAGTAATTTGCACTTCTAAGAAGAGTGAAACGAGTGGCTGATGGGAATCAAAGTTTCCCATGTCTGCTGCGAATTCAGGGGGATCTGCACAAAATATCAGTACCGCCTATTACACAGTTCTTAAAGTGCATTTCATCCGTTTGAGGAAGTAATAAAATCTCAGCTGAACACAGGGACTCACCATCAAAGAAAACATTCTCAACAGTGTTATTCACAGCGAAGCACAGATCAGTGAAAATCTGTCCTTTCCCTTTCCTATACATTCACAGTCAGGTACCAGGCACTGGTCGGCCTAAAGACAAGGTTCTCTACTTATCTGACCACCAGAAAAATGGACTAAAATTACCCTTGAGAAGCCTGCAAAATTCTTTTCTCTCTTGATCAGAATTAGGACAGTTTTCATCCTAGTAGGGTCAGGTGGTGGTCTACTATCTCAACAATAGTTTATTTTGCCAATGAGCGTGGAGAAAACATGGATTTATTTCAATCAATTCAGCACCCTTATTCACATGCAGGTATCAGAAACCAGTAATTTTGATCAATGAACATCAGTCCTGTGTTTCTTGGAAGACTCATTCAATTCTCCAAATCTGTAATGTCTGGATCTGTCTCTCAGCATTCTACATTTTATGTTTCCATTTCGTACATCATTTGCAATGTCGACTTATTTACTGTGCACATGTATATCTGCTTAAAAATCAATTTTATTTATCGCCAAGGAATTCTTTCACAGATGAATACTTAAATCATCACCCTCTGAAATAATACTTTATTTCTAATACTAGATAGAATTAAATATTTCAGTTAAAGAAGTATTGAAATATTCACTATAGTAACAAGGAAGGGAAAATCTGCATGCTAGCAGTACCTGTAATGAAAATGCTGTTTCAGAGTCAATTTGCAGGCATTTGGAGGGCTGGGGGATGACACAACACTGAGTAACACTCGTATGTAACACAGGAAGTCAGTTGCCAGTGAAATGCAGAAGATCCATTAAGTTTTAAAAAACAAAAGTAGCTATCATCTTGAAAGCTATTGGTAGTGACAGTAACAATGCAATTCTTTGCTACCCACAAATATGGTACCAATACCTAGGAAAACATGTCTAAATTTCTGCACATCATGTCATTAACTGGAACACCACTGCAAACACACAGATGTCAGCCAACACCAGTGCAGTACAGGCAACAGGCCTTAAGCAGATTTTTCCAGTCTGCAGAACGAGGGCCAAGAGAGACAACTAAAACACTGGAGATTTCAGCTGAAATAACAGAAAGTTCTATACATAACTGAAATCCAGGGAGGGGGAAAAAAGCAATAAGCAAAGACTAGTTTCAGTACATCAGAAGGCAGAAGAGTTTTATTGCTGAAGCAAAAGTCTGGATATGAAGTTTTATGTGGCAGGAATAAAGGTTATAGCATAGGACCACTTGAAACCAAAGCAAGACCTTTGACAGACTAAAGAACAATGTGGGAGCTGAAATTCTCAGAAAAGGTACTCTCTTCTTCAAGAGTGACGGCATCAAAGGAGCACACCACAGGCAGAGGACAAACTTTTTTCTTTTTCTTTTTTTTAAAAAAAAAGCTCAGTAAGACATCCACACTAATAATACAGCCAGGCAACCCAGACTGCCCACACCTTTAACACAAAGGGAGTTCTGATAGCACTGGTAATCCCCGTATTGTTCATATTCTGTCTGCAAGGAAATCTGTCTAAAAATGAGAATCTAGTCCATTTCAAAAATCAAAAATAAAAGGTGCGTAAAAAACTGCCACTGTTTTTTTTAATCTCTTGAAATTCTGAAAGTGATTAAAAAAAAAAGAAGGAAAAAAAAGAGCTGAGAACGTAGGCAGTTTAGAAGCAAAATTTCAAAACCAAGACATACCTGAGCAAAAGTCTGAGGCCATATCAACCAATACCACTGAGCAGGTCTTCAAAAGGAAACAAAATTCTACTCTCAAGTGTAAAGTTGTGTTCGCTAAATCATTTTCAAAGATTTATTTTTTCAGTCTGGACAGGGTCTATGATGAAGGAAGTTGTTTGCTGTCAAGGGGGATGTATACACTTGACTAAAATCTGACAGATTTGAAAAAAAAAAAAAACCAAACTTGAACCGGAATGAATGATCAGCATATGGATCACCAGCATGCAAGTGGGATTTTTAAAATTTTTTTACTAAATAGTTTTGTTTGGCTGGTTGTTTTTGTTTTTTTTAAAAGCAGTATCTGGCAAGGCTGGTTTTGATAAAGCTGAAGCCTTCTGCTAACCCACTCGGGAAGCTGCACGCTTGGTGCAAACTACAACCTGCATCTCTCCTCTTTTACTGTTCTCCAGCAGCTGGCACAGAGAACGGGAATGGGAGGCTACATAATTGTGTAGGGATCTTCATCAAGCCAAAGAGATTATGGGTGGAAGCTTCCAGATAATCCAGAAAACACAAAGGGAGCTGAGACCACATTTCTATCAGGAAGGCTCAAACTCTTACATGAACCAGTTAGTTTTTTCTACCAGAATCTGCTAGAGTAATAACTGACCATGTCACACATGAATCATTTGCTCATGGAGTGAGGGGAAAGCAAGATCCCTGAGGCTGCAGAACTGGTTGTAATCTCTTAGCCAGCATTAAAGAAAACAGCAGTAAGACTTAAGGACATATTAGCCACATGCAAGAGATTCATGTTTCTATTGCTTCTCTAATACGTAATTATGGCTACACAGGAGTAATGTTTAGCAATTCAAATACTGATTTAATTAATAATTCCTTGACAAACCTATTCTAGATTTAAACAAATCAGGGCACTCATCCTTTAAATGGCTGATTTTAGTGCCAGGCATAAGTAGGCAGTAACATTTTGAATTTTAACAACCTATATGCAAAAAAACGTTTTCAACGAAAGGGCCTCAGGTAGTTGAATTAAGACATCACCTGGAAATCACACTGTTCTCTTGCTACAAGTGAAGCCAAAGTGATCGCTAAGTGCATCGAAGGTCACAAACTGGGTACGTACGGATGTACAACTTTCAGAAAGTTATAGGGAAAAATAATTTAAAAAAATAAAACAACAAGAGGCCTAGGATCTGAAGTTTTAAATACTGAGCTGAAGGACAGGCTGTAGGGCAGTTTACTGCTATTTGTAGCTACCTGAAAAAGAAGTACAATTCAGATGCGTTTGAACTACACAGTAATATGTTACACAAAGAATTAAATAAGTTAAATGACAGATTTTTTTGCCATTACCACATCAGATGCTAGCTAGCCTTGAAATCCTCTTCCCTCAGAACACAGCTTAAGGGAATGCAAGCGTTCCATAGGCAGGCAGAGAGGAGAACAGTTAACCTGGACATCACTATTATTGTCTGAAAGCAAGAGCTGTTTCATTAAAACTGGGACCCATGAGGAATCTTCCTCCCAGACACACTGGTGAGTATCTTTATTGCCTGAGGCTACTATCAGCATAGGGAGCAATTCAAATCCAAATGTGTCTCCATGAGTTACAGGTCACTGCTAAAATTGAGGTCTTTATAGCTTGGCAAGTAACCATTTAAATATTATTTGTTTTAATTTTATTCAGGTAACTGATTTAACTTGAGGGGGGTGGTTGTTGTTTTTAATGTGAAATGGAACTGTCATAACTGTGGCTCGAGCAGAGGGGGAGGAAAGCAAAGAAGGGAGTTTGCTCCCTTGCACCGGCTCATCTGGAGAGATGGGCACAGGTACTGGTGGTGCTGCTGGAGCCTGCTGGGTGTCCAGCTGTCCTCCACAACAGGAGAAGGTTTGCCTCTGTCCCACGCTAACCTCTGACAGCAGGAGTTTGGGGAGTGCCTTTAATGAGCTCCTGTCAGGAATCCTGTGAAGGGAGGACTGATTCTGCATTCTGACTGATCTTGATTTACACACTATGCCTCAGCTCTGCCTCAGTTTGCTACAGCTCCTCACCCCACAGCGGCGTAAGGGCATCCTATGCATTAGTGCAGGTAGAAACATAACCATTTACAGAGGCAGTTTAACTGAATTATTTTTTGCAGACCCAAAAATAAAACCAATCTGTTATTATGAACCTTTATTAAGCGGCTCACATTTCAGTATAAATCACACTAAAAAGATTTTTTTAAAAAAGATATTTACACTACAGTGCTGACACATTTAAAATGAAAAAATTGGTATAAATAAGCTCTATGGAAAAGCCTGGAATTGTCAAAAAGAATTCTGGCTCATCTTACAAAAAATATATATGTTAAATGTCAGCTCTACTCTAAAACCTACAACTCAAAATTATTTAAAGACTTCTTTATGTTAAACCTGCAGTGTTTACAGTGCATCTGGCCCTAAGTGCTTTGATACTTCACAGTTATGGACAGGCACTGAGGAATGTTACAAAGCTACATAACTATTTTCTGTAACAGATGCGGAGGCAAGTCACAAACTTGCCTCACAGAATTTATGAATCTTTACATTATTACATCATTAGATTTAAAAAGGAATTTAAAACCATATATACAAATTCAGCACAAAAAGTCATCCTCTCTTTGTCCATGCAGTTTTGGATATGATGAACTATGTTGTCTTGTATCATCTGGATGTACATGGCCTCCAGGGCATAACTTGCCTTGTAAGTCCTTGCTGCCAGGTTCAAATTTAGAATCCATTTCCAACTTAAATGCCGTCAACTCAACGTGATCCAATTTAGTCTGAACATTCTGGCCCCCAACCTCGTTAGATGCCGCTGTCTTTCCAGCAAGATCAACATTCATGGGTTCTTCTTTTATTCGGTGAGA
>NW_010290053.1:378-1846 GCF_000700745.2 Antrostomus carolinensis | reverse complement strand
GCTGCAGATACTTCGCCTGCAGAGCGTCTGAACATTTGGTGTCTTCGGAGGTATTTTTGCTTATCGTACAAATTCTGCTGTCAGTCTGAAGTCCAATAACCGAAGACTTGGGGTCTGCAGAGGTCCCTGCTTCAACAGTACTTGTATTTTGAGGAAGTTCTTCCTCTGAATGATAAAGCTTGAGCCGGATATGCCAAGCCAAACTGCACACAGCGGAAACTGTTTTGAACTGGTGCACAACATTCCTTGGGATAAAATAAATGTCATTATCAAATAACTGAATTCTGGCGTATCGAATGCCTTCCCTTCGCAGCTGATTAAGTTTTGCATCATCGACCCACTGGACACACTGGCAGAGAAAAAAAAAGGGGGGGAGGGGGGTGGTGAAAACTCTGGTTTAGGACTCAGAGGACACCTGATCAACAGTTCAGAGCATCCTTACCTGTGAAAGTGGAGGCTCATGCAAATCTAGCTGCATTCGCTGCACCACCTCTAAGAAGTCTTCAGCATGAAAACAAATTACATCTTTGGTTATACGAGGCTGCTCAGACCTACAGAAGAGTAAGAATTGCGCAGTGAGAGGCTGAAACTAACGTGCTACGGAGAATAATAAAGAAAATCTGCAAACAAGGATAAAGCAAATTAAAAAAAGGCAACAATTCTAGCTTAAAATAATTTTGAAGAAAAAAGGTAGACTAAAATGATTAGTTCTCAAACACAACCTCATTAAATTGGTTAAATGAATTAACCACAATTTCTTTACAAGTGGCAGTAAAAGCAGTTATGTAAGGTCAACAAAACTCATTATTTTTATTTTTAATTGACCTCTGTCTACCCTGATGCTGAAAGACAGATGCCCCAGGTATGTTGAGTTTACTCTGTCACCACTCTAATATGGTGAGCCCATCAGGTACCTCCAAGTACGGAGCAGTCTGACTAGGATTATGGCAAATGTTGCTTAGTACCTTAACCTCAAACACCTTGTTCAGAGTTAGCAGTAAAGCAGAATCTACATTAAGCTGCCCTAGTGCTAGTTAAGCAGCAAATACTGGCACCCTCCACAAAACATCCCTTAAAAATACCATCCTGTTTCTGCTCACTAGAGAGCTGCAGAAGAGCAAAATCTGAATTAGAGTTTGCCTCTGTATTGAGGTGAATTCTCCTAAGTTTCCTGTCCCACAACATCTGCCCCCAAAGAAACACACACCACACATGTAACTCCTCCAGAGGCATTACCTAGAATTAGCTAACAAAAGGCAAAACCAGCTACAATCCTTATCACTTTCTGATCTAACAGCCAACCTCAGTTCTTCCACAGAAACATAAAACTAAGCTCCACGTGTTTGTTTGTGAGGTTTGTTTGGTTTTTAACAGGTTGGTTTGTTTTTTTTAATGCGGTGATATGCAGGTTTCATTTACACAGGATGAAGCTCACACTGGAGTGGTTTTGCAAAGAAAATTTATCAGC
>NW_010290053.1:0-307 GCF_000700745.2 Antrostomus carolinensis | reverse complement strand
CCCCCCGCTGCCGAAAGGAACCGGCAACAGCCGGCTGGAGGCCTATCTCGGGCTGCCGCCCCACCACCATGGCCCCGCCGGGCAGCGCTCCCAGGGCCACCCCGGGATTCACCAGGGCCCACGGGAGGGGCGGAGGCAGCCAAGCAGTTGGGTTCGGTTCCCAGTGTGTTTACTGGATGTTCAAGCACTCTTCTTTAAACACAAGATGATAATCAATTTTTAACAGACATACGGGGCCTATTTGTTAACAGACACATATGGAGCCGGCAATGTGCACTGACAGCCCAGAGGCCAATAACCGTGTCCT
>NW_010290052.1:0-2512 GCF_000700745.2 Antrostomus carolinensis | reverse complement strand
TGGTGAGGATGGAGTTGTAGGGCTCCACCACCGCAGTGGAGACCTGTGGCGCAGGATAGATGGAGAACTCCAGCTTAGACTTCTTGCCATAATCAACGGAGAGTCGCTCCATCAACAGGGAGGTGAATCCAGAGCCAGTTCCTCCTCCGAAACTGCGAAACACGAGGAAGCCCTGGAGTCCCGTGCACTGGTCAGCCTGTGGAGAGATCCAACTGAGACGCCTACAAGCACAGGCTTTTCTGGAGGGGAGTTTCAACTTTTGCTTAGGCAGCCACACATGCCTCCCAGGGCACAGCAGAGCTCACCCCATGTTCCCACCCCCAGCAGGATGCCGGAGCCCAGGGTCATATATCCCCCCTCTGTGGTCACCTACCAGCTTCCGGATCCTGTCCAGCACTTGGTCAATGATCTCTTTGCCAATGGTGTAGTGCCCGCGGGCGTAGTTGTTGGCAGCATCCTCCTTGCCAGTGATCATCTGTTCAGGGTGGAAGAGCTGGCGATAGACTCCTCCCCGAACCTCATCTAGGAGAGGTTAGCACAACGTCAGGGATTTCCTAGCTGGCCCTGGGGAAAGGGGGCAGAAGCCCCTCTGGGGAATGTCTGGCAGTGGGTTGTTCCTGAAGACAGTGATCACCGTCACTGCCCAACTGTGCTGCACTCACCGATCACCGTGGGTTCCAGGTCCACAAAGATGGCCCGTGGGACATGCTTCCCAGCCCCAGTCTCACAGAAGAAGGTGGTGAAGGAGTCGTCCCCTCCGCCGATGGTTTTGTCGCTGGGCATCTGCCCGTCGGGCTGGATGCCGTGCTCCAGGCAGTACAGCTCCCAGCAGGTGTTGCCCATCTGGACGCCGGCCTGGCCGACGTGGACGGAGATGCACTCGCGCTGGGGAGGGGGAGGCAGGGTCAGAGCCCAGCCAGGGCCACAAATGCAATCGCTGCAGGTGGTGAGGTGCGCAGCCCGGGAAGGGTAGCCCAGGCCCCAGTCCACACTGCCCTACAGCCTGGGTGCCTTGTGTTCATTCCAGTCAGAACTGGTGCTCTGCCTCCCATCGCTGCACTGCCCACCTCTGGGGCCCGGCGAGATGGAGACCCATCTGCTGGAGCCAGGGACACCAGGCCAGCATGTCCCATGGACTGCACCCACCTACAGCCCTGGGAAGCACCCAGTGAGCATCTTCTTCATTGCCCAAACAACCACTCAGCTGAAGGGCTGGAGCCCCACAGCAGCTGCTGCAGCCCCTGTTGCCAGTCCAATACCAGGGCTGCAGGCTGAGATCACAGAGCATCACCCAGGCACAAGGTGCTGAAGAGGTGATGGCACTGAGGTGCCCAGCAATGGGGGGATTTGCAGCAGTGAATGGTTGCCACATTCCGAGGCTCAGCTTCCCTAAATTAGCTCTGGAGGAGGAAGCATTAGCTGCACTTAACTGAACTGAAGGGCTGAAGTGGGAGGATCCCCCAGCCCAAGGCAGCCTCAGGTCCCTCAGGGGAAGAGGCTGAGGTGGGCTCTGCAGCCTCGCTCCCTCCAGGTGAGGCATCCCAGAGACTGCAGCCCTTTCAGCAAGAACCAAAATATTCACTGCCTCAGCCCTGCTGTTGCCAAGGATTTGGATGCGTCATCAGGCACAACCGAGGCAGAGGAACATCGAAACCAAACCGGATTTCCAGAGCCATGGGTGCCCCGCTGTGAGTCAGCTGGCAGGAAGCCGGTGGAACCAGCCATTTTGCACTCAGGAGCACGGCAGTGATCACCGTCCCAGGTAATTGCACAAGTCACTGCAAGTCCTGGCTCCGTGCATCTAGGGTGCTTTCAGTGCTGTGTTTCAGAAGCAGCAGTGACAGTGAGGGATGACAGAAAAATAAGTCCTTGAAACCCATGGTGAGAGCCAGAAGTTAATCTCCCCACCTTTCCCAAAACTGAGGTGCAAGCAGCAGCAAAGCGACACCCCCCTTATCCCTCCCAGCAGGTCCATAAAGGTTTTGTAACACAAGGAGCCAACAGCAAGTCCTGAGGAAGCTCCAGGATCCGCAGCAAACACTGACACAGCTGCAAGCACGTTTGGATGGCCACAAGAAAGAAGAGGAAGGACATTTCCCTCAACAAGGACTTTGTGAAATCAGGGTGGGGGCAGCAGGTTATGCTGATCAGCACACTTCATCCTGCCAACGTGCAGCAGCCAGGACTGGCTTTGTGGGACTTAGAGCTGACAGCAGGCTGGGCAGAGCCCCGCAGTGCTGGGACGCAGCAGCTTTGGTCACCATCCAGCAGACTCTGCCTTCTTCATGGCAAGGTCTGGCTGAGGAAGGGCAGGGAGCATGGCCCTGCGGGGCAGCAGGCAGGGTGCCCTGGCACCCAGAGAGCTCAGGAGCCAGAGCTCACAGCAGGAGAGCCTGGAACCTCACCCACAGCAATGCCCACCCCTGGGTGGGCCCCTGGCACCCAAGATGTGGTGCAGGGGATGTGCAAAGCAGGGAGGCTGCTGGGTGCCGGGGAGGAGCAGCACGGAAGA
>NW_010290051.1:0-2585 GCF_000700745.2 Antrostomus carolinensis | reverse complement strand
ACCCTGAGAGACGCTCAATGCCAGAGTGGGGATGGAACCCCAGAGCAGGGGTGAGGAGGTGCGCTGGACCAGAGGCCTGTCTTAGCCAGTGGATGTCCCCATGCCGGAGCCAGGAACTGAGCCCAAAGAGGTCCGGGAAGCTTGTGTTGGAACATGTTATTCCTGGACTTTCGTGCTGGGAAGAGTGGCAGAGGTGAACTGACTGAAACACCCGTTCCCTGTCCTGTGCCACTGAGGGGGAAGGTAGAGAAATTGGGAGCAAAGTGATTTGAGTCCAGGAAGAAAGGAGGGAGGGGTGGGGAGAAGGTGTTGTAAGATGTGGTTGTTATGTCTCACTGTGCTACTTGGATGAATGACAATGAATTAAATTGATTTTTCTTCCCCAAGTTAAGTCTGTTTTGCCCGTGACCATAACTGGTGAGGGAATTGTCCCTGTTCTTCATCCTAATCTGTGCCCTTCCCATCTCACCGGGTGGGGGGAGCGATTGCAGGACCTCATGGTCTACCTGTGGTTAAAGCACATGGGATGAGGGGTAGTGGCTTCAAACTGGAAAAGATTAGGTTTAGATTAGACATTAGGAATAAATTTTTTACTGTGAGGGTGGTGAGACACTGGAACAGGTTGGCCAGAGAAGTTGTGGCTGGGCCCCCCTCGTAGGGTTCAAAGCCCGGGTGTTTTGGCTTTGAGCAACCTGGTCTAGTGGAAGGTGTCCCTGCCATGGTAGGGGGGTTGCAACTAGGTGATCTTTAAGGTCCATTCTAACCCAAACCATTCTATGATTCTAGGATGCTGGTGGCTCAGAGGCAGGCAGTGCCACAACTTTTAACAGAAAGAAAATATCTTGATTTCCTGGCTATGTTTTATATTGACCAACTAACTTTCTTGGGAAAAAAATGAAAAAACTGGGACGTTCAAATAGCAAAATAACTATGGTAAATTTAAAATTATTGGCATGAGAAGCCAGTGGGAGAAATGCTGGGGGGACTGGGTGCTCAGCTGTTTGTGCAACATTTCTTGGAGATGGATAAATTCCTTTGCAGATACACAAAGGTGGCCCACATGTCTCAAGACACTCTTCCATGGCTCATCCCTGTGCTCCCAATAGCTTCTCACTCCCTAAAGTCTCATCTCTGTATACCACCTGAAGAAGATAATCTTATTCATCAGAGGAGACCAGTAGTGTCTGGCAATATGCTTGGCCACAGGTAGTGTAATACCATTGTTGATGTCTGCACGCGATTGATCAGTATAAATCCTTAGAAAGTACTTCTTGTTTTTTTCCCAGTGTCAGTAGCTGTCCTTATCTCCTAAGCACCAGAAGGCTCTGCAGCTCAGACTTCCAGTAATATGGGCTTCCAATTGCTGCCTGCCAGCTGGGGAGCAAAGCAGGAGCATGGCAGCCTTTGCAAGCTTTCGGTTTTATTCCACGAGTTTCTTTGGAGGTGACCTGTTGTCTTCTCCACACTCTTGTGGCAGCTGGCCCTGGTGCAAAGGACCTTCTCAGGCTAAGTCTGATGTCTTCAGAGGAGATCTTTGGCGCGTCTAGGCAAACAACCTACGTGTACCTGAAATGTGGTCATCCACATTGATCTGTTTGTCCATTAAGAACCAGTGTGTGAGAGGAGGGAGAAAAATTAACATGAAACTCATGAGGCACTTTCCTTGAGCTCTGTGCATATAATTACTTGGTGGTTTCCTGTCAGTGTGTTATCTCATGTCTCTTAGGGAGGACAGGGACCAGTGCAACATACTCCTTGCCCTCTTAGCTTCAATAGCATTATATAGAATTTATACTTTGAATGTTTTAAAATACAATTAAAGATCCAGTTTGATATGTCTATGGTCTGTCTAGAATCACTATGTCTGCCACAGAATATTCTTATTAATATATAATTAATATTAATTAAGGTAGGTTAGCAAAGAATGAGGAAGGCTTTAATGGTGGTTAGGCAATTCTGAAGAAGAAGAATGCTGGCAAAGACAAATTTGTTATTGTCTTTCCTGCTAAAGGGGCTTGCCAGTTTTAAACACATCTTCTCACAGAAATACAAGTGTAAAAACCACAGCCTTTAACAACTATATACACACGCATATGTGTATATATATATATATGCCTATATACACATATGTGTGAACATTATCAGAGATCTTAGAAGAAAAATCTACAGTGTAATTTCCTGTTTAGAAGGAAGAGAACTAAGGGGCTATCAGTCATATATGATATATGCGAACACAAATACTTCCAATTTAAAAAAATCAAACATTATCAAACTATAATAAAATATTTGATAATTTCAGACAAAATTTGCAGGAAATTGTAGTGACTTGACTGGTTTAAAAACTTAAGAGGCTTGTTTTTAGCTAATATTTTTTGGTGTTTTTCTGAGTCTTCAGATGCAAAAGCTTTGCCTTTGCCAGGGTTTCTTCTCTGCTAAGAGAGCTGGAAGTGTCCCTGTGCAGTGTCCTGAGTCCAGCATTTTGGGAAAAATGCCAAAAGTACGAGGCATGGTAAAATCATGAATTGAAAATACTCCTAACTAGGCCAATCTAGCTAATATAGAATCACAGAATCACAGTGGTTGGA
>NW_010290050.1:363-10954 GCF_000700745.2 Antrostomus carolinensis | reverse complement strand
GACCTCTCTTTCTGAGCCAATTCTCCACAGGAGGGGCAGAGGTAAAAACAACAGGTTTGCTCTTGCTGATGGAAGCACTTTGTTTGGCCTTTCCCTGTTATTTATGCTAAAACACTGAAGGAGGGTTTGTCTGTATGGTTGCAAAAACAGGAGCTTTGGATGGGTCTCAACAACAGCAAGGGAACTGCTTGGCAAAAGTCACCAGCTTTACGTCTTTATTCTCAGAGACCCATCACCAGAGCAGGCCAAGCAGGTCCAAAGGCTCATCATTCCCCCCAGGTACCACTCACCCCACAGAACACAGATTCATGGCTTGTCACTGGCACCTACCAAATACACCAGGAAAGCTGTCCCTGTGGCAAGAGCTGCACTAAAATTTAACACCCGTGACCTTGTCAGGTGGTAAAACCACCAAAATAACAGCTTTTCCTTCTTGGCTGGGTTGGAAAGATGTGTCTGTCTGCCCCTAGCAGGAAGCAGCTCCTTCCATCATGCTGCGGTGAGTGGGGAATACCAAAGCTTCACAAGAGCAACTTCTGAGCTGCTCCACTCACCCCTCCTAGAAAAGCTTTAATATTAGCACAACAGCCAAGACAAGATTTGGTACTTTGAGTTCTGATTCTTCAGCCCCATGGCAGCTGTTAGAAATTTAATTGAAACTAAAACAAAAGCACAATGTCATTTGGCAGAGCTTGAAAAGCAGTCACTGGAAATAACTACATCAAGACCAGTATGTTAAAGTGCATCCTTCCAAGCTTTGTTCAGCAAAGTAACATTTGTTATTGAAAAGAAAAATCATTGCTTTTGGTTTCAGCTGCTCTACATGGAGGCTGTAATGGAAACTAGAAGTTGGCTGCAGCAAGAGGGAGGTTAAACCCAGGCTTAGCAAGGAACAGTTTCACAGGTGGAAGTTAGGAGCAGGATTTTCAACTTCACACTGAGATGGGAATAACTGAAGTGTAGATTTTAGCCCAGTATCTGCATATCACCAGCCTCCTGATGGAGAGCAAGTGACAGGTAAGGCTTCGTTGCACACTGGCAGCCCCGGCACTCGGCTCCACGGGGACAGGCACCAGCCAGCAGAAAGCAAGTAGGCAGCATCTCTCAGAGGTAGCATCTAACATTTCATCAGACAAAACCTACAGGTCTCCAATTATCCAACAATTAAGTGCTCGGGAGGCTGCGAAGTACAACAGTCTGGGTGCCAGGAGCATTAATTTGTTTTTCCCCATACACAGTACTTAGAGAGCTCTCGCCCCACGCCAGCCCCCCAGCACTCCCCTTCCATCCCACAACTGCACAGCTTATCCCAGTAACAAATTTTGGTGTCTTATTACCCCGTCGGTTGTTATAATCAAATGCCAACATTAACAGGGTGTTTGCTGCTTATGTGCCAGCCAGCTCACAGCATCTTGCACTGCTTTCCCTAGGAGCAGTGATCATATCTACAAGCACTTGCAGAAATCTATCTCCCTTTTAAAATCAGGTAGGGACAAACCAAACTCTCCCCTGTGCTCCTCTGCACAACCCTCCCATGTCTCACTCTGCAAGCACGCACTGGTTCGATGCATATTTAAATTCCTTGTTGTACAACAGGGAAAAAATAGAGAGTAGCTCCCGTGATTTTGGCTAGGAACTAAAATTAAACTGCTTTTCAGGGTAGAGATCCTGAGATTTAACCTCATTGCTACTTTTTTCCCATAACTACGTTATTTCACAGCAGAACAGCTCTCTCCTTTCAGGATGCCAAGTCATTTCATGAAGACACCTCTGTGTTATTCCCCACCTAAGGGCAAGATTAGGCTTCAGCAAAGTTGTTCAGCTTTCTATAGGCACAGACCAAAACCAGACATCACTATGTGTTGCTCCTTGATATGTGTGTTACAGTCCTACAGGGACCAAGCTACTAATATTCACAGATTAGGCCTCTTTTACAAAGCTATTCCAAGATTACCAGGAGGTGGATCCTCACTTACCATTTAGCTGTGATTTTTTTTTTTAAATGTTCTCTTTTGTGTAATTGCCCCAAACCTGGTGGATCTCACCATGCTGACTTGTACACTAGTATCATGATTGCTCTAAGAATATGTCTCATCTGAAGAAGCAACAAAACCTTCCCTGAGGCTTAAACAGTATCAACATCAGACCCAGTAAACTGAATGACATTCACACAGTTGGATGTTACTATCTCTAAAAATAGTAATTTGACAAAAGTTCAACCAAAAAAATGTGAAATATGAATGTACAGACTTACCATTTTTGTCAGCTCTTCTGAAAATCTAGGATTGAAAGAGAGAGAAAGAAACATTTTTATTATGTTGTTCGACTCAAAGGTTTTTTGGTTTCAGTGAAGCCCTCAGCACCATGACCATGTTGGATGCCACACACAGGGCAGGGCCATGGGCTCCAGCCCCGGAAGAACCGATTCAGGTGCTTCACTGAGCTCACCCTTCCCAAAACCCGGCCCATCACCCCCAGACCCACATGATGAACAGCCGCCTCTGGGAGAGAGTGTCAACAAGTTTGACTTTGGAATAACCTGTGGAAAAGGAGCTAAATAGCAAAATAAAGATAACACACAATGCTTCTAGCAGTTCATTTATTTCCCATCTCCCTTCCAGAAGAAAGGCAAAAACACAGATCCAACACACCAAAAAAAAAAATTACAGCAGCCGTGCAGCCAGCCCAGCCGACTTCTCCAGCATCAATAACATCTCCTACACCAACTTTCACAGTTCTGCACTTCTGAAACAAATTATTTACAATTTTTTTTTTTAGAAAAACAAGTTTCCTGAGTGGGAAGAAGGTTATACTTAGATTTAAAATGACAATATGGAAGAACAGCCCACAGAGAGGAATCAGATAGCCCTTTCAGAAGGGGAAAAAAAAAGCAATCATGTACTACAGTAGAATTTGCCAGGGAGAAAGACAGCAGAACAACTGCTATATTTCTGACTAGTCTCATCTTCGGAATAGTCCCCTGACACAATGCAATTAATAGCACAAGGCTTGTGCAAGGACTGAAATCTTATAGGTTACTGCCAAAAACGGCTGCTAGCAGGGGTTTGACCATAAATTACCAAAAAATTAACATGCTTATAAACTGGGTAGAAAAGGGAAAACGTTCTCATCATCTCTTCAGACCTGACCCTATTAATTTGAGCAAGACCAGAGATTTTGCCCGTACAAAGAAATTTCCCTGAGGAGGGAATAAAAGAACCAGCAGCACAGATCAGAGTCAGCCATAAAACAGAATCTCTTATTTTTCTGGGTCATAAAATCATTGCCAAAAAAAAAAAATCAGAAGAGAAACTGCTGCACAAAACAAGAAACCCAAGAGACAAACTGAATCTCAGAACGTGCTATTTAAGTGAATATGGCTTAATTAAGAAACATTAATCATTCTTTTGCCCAAAGTGCTTCCTAAGCTGCACAGGGCAAAGTCAAAGCTGGACTTTTCTGGCATACTTCAGCAGAGGCAAACACCTTTTGCTTAAGCCAAACCCAAACAGTGGGAGTCACTCAGTCCCAGCTTCAAGCAAGGGTCATAAAAACCCTACAAGCTTGTCACCTCTTGAAGATTGCTTACTTCTTGAGCTGACCTTCATTTCTTAGAGCAATTAGAAGTTTTGGAGGGGGAAAATTCTAGCTGTCTCAATACTTATGGATTTCTTTGAGGCTAAAGAGGTGTTTTGAAGGACTGGCCAGTCACGGCTTGTCTATGGGAAACAAGAAAAAAAGCCAGCAGGACCCAAGCCAGCCCCGTGGCTTGGGCACACATCACCCAACCATGCCCAATATGCCCTGTCCAGGGTATGATACCCTGCCTGGTATGCCCAGGTATATTCCTCTTTTCCTGGCTTGAACACCCCAACTCCTCACTCCCCACAAGCACCTCCAGAAAAGGCACTTTTCTTTCTAGATGCTGATTATTTCTGGGGTTTTAATTTCATTGTCACATCCTTCTACTCTTCTTCCCACTGCTTTGAAACAAAGACACTGCATTAAGTCTAACACGGAAGCAGCCACATCTATTTTAAGGTCCTGTGGGAGACTGTCACCCCACTAAGCACAACTGTCAGAGGGAAAAAAGGCAAAAAAAAAAAAAAATAAAGTGTAGCTTAAAGTGGGAAAGAGGCTCAATCCATTCTGTGGAGCCACCAAACTTGCAAAGAATTCTCAGAGCAAGCAGAAGGAAAAAAAAAAAAATTAAGAAGTGGAAGAAATGTTAAGAAACTACAGCATTTATGTCCAGCTTCACTAAGTGGATTTTTAGGGCTTTAACTCCCCCAGATACTCCTAGAAACTGTGACTGTTTGCAAATGAACAGGCTGATGGAAGATCACATCAGCTCTGTTACCTATCAAGGTTTATTCTACAGAGCCAAGCTGTTCAGTTTTTATTGCTAATGAGCAAGATTTATTCTTCCAACTTAGTTGGACCACCTAAAATTTGCACACACACACAAATTTTAAAAAAGAACACCCAGAGGGAAAGCAATTTACAATAAATTCATCTGTCAACACAGATAGGCAGTACATCAAGGTATGAACATGGGAATGAGCATCAGGAGGCTGATGAAGATGTAATACAGTCCACAGTGACTTGGTAACGCTGCCAAAAATGCTGCTTCTGTGAAGACCCAGGCTTTACGCTGTAGCTCAGGAAACAAGGATGCCCTCCCACACCCAACCTGAAGATGCCCTCTGTTCATGTCTGAATTAGTTGTTCTGCTGCGGGAAGGACGTGGTGTCCTTTTGGTAAGGAAAAGATGCAAGATCTGGTGATGGAAGGGAAACTACAGCCCCTCACACCTCCCCTATGGACCGAGGGCAGCTCAGTGCCAGGCTGAGGGAGCTCAGGGAAAGGAAAGCTGCAACCAGCCCTGGGAAGAAGGGAGTATAAGCAAAGACAATGTATCATCAACACAGAGGCTGCAAATCTGGTCTGCCCCAGTGTCCCTCTCTCCAGCCTTGCAGTGACTCCATGGATGCTATTCTCACTCAGCAGCAAAGTCCCTGAGATTGAAGGCAGCAGCTCTGGAGGTAGCAAGAGTGGAGGCAATGAAATATGGATGGAGAAACACCCTATCTTGCCAGGCCTTTGACAGCAATTGCCTTCCCACACCTCCACCCCAGCCGAAGACCACCCCCATCAGTGAGAGCTTCATGAACCCAGAGCCGGTTGCACCACACAGCCTGAGCTGGGATGCTCCTTCTGCTCCTTCACCCCCACTTCTCCGACCATCAGGGTAACACACAGCTTTCAGATGGTGAACAAGAAATTATCCAGTCCAGAAAGTACTACAGCAACCATCTCCCCCACCAGCTACACTTTAAGCCTATTAACAAGTCTCCCAAAGCACAGGGGAATCGCATGGTGAGCCCACAGGGTGCCCACAATGATGGGCCAAATGAACCCATTTTACAGGATTTACACAGGCACTGTTCTCTGCACCATACTTGTTCCATTTACCCAGAGTTTAGATTCATATAAAATCTGTTTTATTTAAAGCAAGGAACCTGTGGCAAGATTTCCAATAGCTTTTTTTTTTTTAATGTACATTTTTGCTGTACTCTCAAATGGCTATTACAGATATTTGGCTGGCAGAAGTGAGCAATTCAAAACGCTAGTGGTAATAATAAACTTGAAAAAAAATTGATGTTTGCAATTTTAAACATTCAGTTCTGCTTTCTCAAAGCTCCTGGATGAGAACGTGCGATGCTGGAGGCTGCTTAATGGAGGTTTTATCAGCAATTTTATTAAATTCACACAAGCACTCCCCTAACAAGCCTAAGAATTATTACAGAGTTTGTAGAGCTTATTATCCCTTCAGCTGGTTAATATGATGTTGATTTAAAATAGAGTGCAACTGAGCTAGAATTTTGTTTTCCATCATAATCTCAGTACAGAATTGAGGATAAACAAAAATTGAAGTCTCGTGAGTGAGGAAAGCCTATGGATGAGAAAGCATCCAGGTACCCAGATACACCTGAAACCCCAATTAATCGGTTCACTACATTCCTGTTCATCCTTTCTGTTCCTCTCCCTACAAGTCTTGACACCTCATTTAGAACTGAGACAAAGTTTTATATCAGGTATGGCCTTTAGCTCTCTAACCCAAGGTACTGATAAGAATTTCCTCTCCTGCAGCCTCTCTCTGTGTTGCTCTTTCTGATAATAATCTGAGAAAACCATGACCTGAAGCTTTGCCACTTTGGACTATATCATTAGACATCATCAAGCTAACGACCTTTCTCCCTGCAGGAGAAAGGTTTGATTTTGGTGTTCCAGTAAGAAACTCACCATTGTTGTGGAAATATTGTGCCATATGGGGTGGTTCCCCCTCCAAAGCAAGGCTGCTACAGAGCTCCAGGTCTCCTGGCATCTTTCCTACTCCAAAGCAGATCTTCTATTTTTTCCCTTCCTCGCCAAGAGAAGAGCAGTTAACAACATGCCCTAGCCTCTCATTTTCACTCTTACCTTCTCTTCAGACTTTACCTAGCTGTCCTAAGTAAAAGTTCCATGAGACAGGTAAGAGTTGCATTTGATGTTACCACCTTCATAGCACTAGAAGTTTCTTTTCCATCAACACTGGTCCTGGCTGGGGATCCATTTCAAATGCCTGTTTACAAATATGAAGTCTTCTGTGCAATTACATACTTTGCAGTGAGCAATCTCCCAACGCCTGGTCCCTGCCAGCATGGCTTGAGGGGACTGTTTCAAAGCATAGATTTCACATGGGGAGGATGAAGGAGGAGGACAATAGACTTCCCAGGTCACCCGGAAAAGTGAGAATGTAAACAAGGAAACAAGAAGGGGAGTGAATCAGCTCTAAAAAAAACCAAAAAAACCCAAAACCAAACAAACAAACAAACAAGCAAAAAAAAAACCAACACAGAAGGAAACAGGTCAAAGCAGAAGGGGATTGAGAAGGGATTCCTGTGGCTGCAACAGCTTTGCGAGTAAGAGCTGCCCTGGAAATTGCATCATTGACTGAACAGTTGGAAAACTGTGCCTGTTCATGGGTCTACATTTGGAAACGCACCCGTGGCACAAATCAAATTCTCTGTGTCTTCCATGTAAACACCTCACTCAATCCCATGGGGCTGAAGAAGTGCAAATCAGATTTGGCCACATAAGAGAGGGTGCAAGAGGAGTCATAAACAGGAGAACTAGATTTGAAATGATCCTTCTGACCCTGTCAAAGCAGGAGAGAGGCAGACATGGGTTGAAATTAGTTTTCAGAAAAAGACAGAGCAGATCAAACAAAAAGCTTCATCTGACCTGAAACGAGTGGCACTGCCTTCTCCAGGGGATTTTAAACTCAAGCCCAGATGCAATGCATTTAGTGACCATTGGCCAAGTCAGGAAGGAGGTGAGGACAGCAGTGTCCCTTGGAGCGCACAGGGGATGCTCACCAATACCCAAGGTTGATGCTTATTTCAGATGCCGAGCGGGAGATGAGCTCTTCAAGGGGCTCTCCCTGGTGTAAAGCAGACAGGTCACCTCCGCCCACAGCCGCACAGGTCTTGCACACGCTGGAGTTCACACTCCTGCTGTCAGCGCAGGGTTGTGACAGTGACACAAATGCAGGAAGAGATGAGTAAAGTCAGTCGGTAAGTCAGCCCTGAAGAGCCCCAGACAGAGCAATACCTGCTGAGACATTTCCCACACCTTGGGAGACATCCCCCTCAGCTCCACATTGCACATGGACTCATTCTCACTCAGCAAATATGATCTGACATTGGCTTGCCCCCACACTCACTGTATTCTCCCTTTCATAACTCCTGTGACATTTAGGGATTTGTTCTGGACTGGAAATGCCACCATCACCACACATGGATTCCAGCAGCACCCTGACAGTTTCAGCTTCCTTAAATAAAGGGGTTTTGTCCTTGTGGGTGCAGAGAGAAGCTCAGAGTCTTTGGAGAGCCTCTTTAAGCAGCCCAGAGGGCAGATAGAGAACGTAGCATTACCACAATCTCCCATCATAAGCTGTGGCTAGGCACTAGTTATCTACAGCTGATGACACACTTGTATTGTGTTCTTCCTCAGCCCTATTTTGCCCCATAACACCACAGTTTTGTTTCTCTGGTGGAAAGGCTGTAGCCAACTTCACACTGACCCACCAGCCACCCTCAGAGGCTGGAGGAGTCAGAACAAGGATGTTAGGGATGGCTGAGTCCGAAGAAAGCCAGAACAGAAAAGGAAGAAAAAGTGACTAAGGGACTCTTCAGCCTGGAGAAGAGCAGCCTGAGAGGGGATCTGATCAGTGTCTGTAAATATCTGAAATGTGGGGGCCACATGGATGGGGCCGGGCTCTTTTTGGTGGTGCCCAGTGACAGGACAAGGGGCAATGGACACAAACTGGAACACCCAAAGTTCCAGACAAACTCAGGAAAAACTTCGTTCCTTGTGAGGGTGACAGAGCCCTGGGACAGGCTGTCCAGAGAGGGTGTGGAGTCTCCATCTCTGGAGATGTTCAAACCCACCTGGACACTTTCCTGTGCAACCTGGTGTTTTTTTTAGGGAACCTGCTTTGGCAGGGGGGTTGGACTGGATGATCTCCTGATGTCCCTTCCAACCCAACCAGTCTTGGATTCTGTAAGGTACCATTAGTGTCAGAGCCACCTTAGCTAATTCAGAGCCAAAACCAAGCTTACCCCTCCTCCCCAGCCCCTGATGAACTGTTGTCTGAGCACACCAGCTCATGCAAACGTGTTTGTTAAATATAAAATCTCAGGTCTTTTACTTCATCCTCACCCACCAAGGAGCTGCACTGCTGCCTGGTTGCATCCCCAGCACATCCACATAGTGCAAGCACATGAGTTAACTGGAAAACACGCCCTCATCCCTGAGGATTCAGTGGGATCCTTGCTACTTTCCTGCTAATGTGTGAAAATTAACCTAGATACCTGTTCCCATGTTTAAGCTCTTTGTATGAAAGAACAGGTCTCACAGTGCACTTGAAGAGCCTGTTACAGCGAAGCCACAGCTTCAATTCACATTGATATTGTAACTGGAAAAAAGGAGAGAAGAGAGTTCTAAGGGAGGAGGGGGGAAAAAAAAAAAAAAAAAAAAAACAACCTCAAACCTTACATTTGCAGCATCCATTTCTATTTTCAGCAGGTGAAAAAGGGTTCCCAGTCCCATTGTTAAAGAGAAAAAGGATCAGGAGCTGCACACCCAGCTCTATTGTATTTCCCACCAGTTAAGCCATTCTGAAAGTTCATGGCTCAAACCTCAGAGTGGGAAAAAAATATCCATTTAAAGATTGGAGAAGTTGAACAGATAAGATACCATTTTGGTGGAAAAACAAGAACCTCTTGTATAAACTTAACATTGCTTCCCAATTGCATTTATGCTCTGAAGCCCAGATTCCAGATTGTTGTAAAATTGTGGTAATTTTAGGTCATGAGGGAGTGGGGAAAAAAAACCCAAACCAACAACACAACACGTCAGAAAAAAAATAAACACATTAACTTAAAAGATGTAAGGGTTATTAGTTGTGTTTCCTCACAAAGCAGAATTTCCTCCAGCCCACAGCCACCCACCTGCCAGCCCATTTCATGGGGCACCACCATCCATCCAATGCTCTGCTCTTGGCAGCTCAAGAGACACTGTGGAACTGGTTCATTGAGGGAACTGAAATGTCTATCAGCCCAGGGTGCTCAGAGATGTAATGAGTTTCAGACTCACTGGTCCATACCGATGCCTACCAGGGCTGTGGTAGGAGATTAATCAATTATTTAGAAAATGCAAGGGCTCACCTGGAAGAGCTACTACTGCCTAACTCCATGGATTCTGGAGGAGACTATGAGTTTTCCTTTACTACAGCCAATGCTTATTTTTGCATTCACTATACTTTTTTTAAAAGCTAAGAGATAGCAAAGCTGAGGATCTATATGTTTAATTACCAGAGGCTGTAGAAAGATGTGTAATTACACCGTGTTCTCCCAATGCATTTAAGTGCAAATAGCCTCGTTAGCTCCCTGATCAGGAGGTCTATAAATATCTCAGCCGAGAAAATAAGCACAGCCCTGCCTGCACCCCCAAACCTGGGTGAGGGAGCCCTGGGTCCCACGCACCCAGAGGCATCCAAGATCACGCTGCCCAGCTCCTGCTGCACAGACCCTCCCAGCTGCAGCCCTTCAGGGGCTGGGGTCCAGGACCTGGGGTGGACATGGGACCCGGGGGTGCACCCCTATGCCCAGTTAACCTGGGACAACGCATGGGGTTGGGGTCCAGGACCTGGAGTCCTGCATCTCCATCCAGTCAAGTTCATACCAGGATTAAGGACCTACAGTGCATCCCCACCCCAGTTGGTCCAGGGGCTACAGGACATGGGGTGCACCTCCATGGTGCTGGTCCAGGAGGTGCAGGAAACGGGATGCGGCACCGTGCCCAGCAAGCCTGGGGGTGCAGGACCCTGGCAAGGAGATAAAGGATACAGGCTGCATCCCCATGCCCAGCTGGTCAAAAAAAAAATGCAGAACCTGTGTTGCACCCTCATGCCCAGCCACTTTGGGGGTACAGGACTCAGGCAGGGGGGTACAGGATCCAGACTCCACCTCCATGCCCAGCCGGT
>NW_010290050.1:0-294 GCF_000700745.2 Antrostomus carolinensis | reverse complement strand
CTGCCCCCCTGGTCCCCATCTAGTCGAGGAGGGGCAAGATCTGGAGAAGGGGGTGCAGGACCTGGGCTGCCCCCCCGTGCCCAGCCAGCCCAGGGGTGCAGGATCTGGAAAAGGGGTTGCTGGATCTGGGCATCCCTATTCCCAGCCAGTCCAAGAGAGGCAGGACCTGGGCTGCACCCCATCCCCAGCCCGAGGAATAACCCTGATGCCAAGCCGGTCGGGGGGTGCAGGATGCGGGGTGCACCCCCGTGCAGCCTGTGGTTGCGGGAGCCGGGCAAGTGGACAGAGGAGCCA
>NW_010290049.1:0-19470 GCF_000700745.2 Antrostomus carolinensis | reverse complement strand
GCAAAGTGATTTGAGCCCGAGAAGAAGGGAGAGGTTGGGGAAGGTGTTGTCAGATGTGGTTGTTATGTCTCACTGTGCTACTCGGATGAATGGCAACAAATTAAATTGATTTTTCTTCCCCAAGGTGAGTCTGTTTTGCCCATGACCATAACTGCTGAGTGAGACATCCCTGTCCTTGTCCTAATCTGTGCCCCTTTGTTGTGATTCCCTTCCCATCTCACCAGGTGGGGGGAGTGAGTGCAGGACCACATGGTCCCACTGTGGGTCAGACCACCACAGTTGGATTTGTATTTTTAAGTTGAAAATGCACTGGCATTAGGAATTCGTTGGGGAGTTTTGCTGTTTCTTTGCTGTATAATATGGTAGTTTCACCCAAAGGTGGGATTATATTTGGTGACAAGTGGTACTAGAGGATAGAGGTAGGTGGTTTGGTTGGTTTAGGGTAAAACAGAACTAGTTCCCTGCTTGGTTTTGGTTTTGTGGTTTTGGGTTTGGTTTTTTTTTACACTAGAATTACACAGAATCACAGAATTGGTGTATTCTTGGTCTTAGAAAATGCGTTATTGATACACATGTAGAATCAACATTTTATCTCTTATGAGACTCACTCAGTTGCCACATACAGGATGGCTGGCTACTTTTTCCTCCCTGACTTTTAGAATTCATTGAACACTTGAATTTTTTCCTACTTTTATTGATAACTGACCTTTCATTCCTTGACATTTTTTCTCCTTCCCAAACTGAGTGAGTATCACTGAAACTATTTCCTTCCATGTTTTGGGAGGAAAGATCTGGCCAACCCTCTTAAGCGCCACGTTAAGAAAGAGCAGTGCAGCTCTTTTGGAGGACTGCATTTCTGAGGGCTTGAGACAATCCAGGATAGCCCAAAACAGCTGTGTAAATGTCAAAAGGCAAATTAGTGATTTAAATGTCTAAAGTACTAACAGAATTGTAGTAAGCAGGAGGAGGAGGGAAAACAATGTTCTGTTTTAGAGTAAATCCTTCTTCCTGTATTTAGGTTCGGGAATCAGCCACAGTATTTTGAATTTAAAGGTGGACAGAATTCTTCCCAGTCCCACACCTGTAGAACAGCAACAGATTTGTCTTATCTTCCATGCTGCAGTGGTACCTGCAACTCTCTCATTGCTGCCCCATAAGACACATGGGTGGTTTATAAAGTTCTTGTTCCACACTTTTTGACATGAATTTGAACCAAGCTGTAGGGGACACCTTTCCCTCTTCTGCTGGGCTTCAGTGGAATGCATCTGTTAAGTTATTGCAGGTCCTTTGGCTTCCTGCAGGAAGGAAGGGGCCAGGGCCCCTCTGTAATTAGCACTGCATTTAGAAATTAGTTCAAAAGGTCATGATACTTTGTGTGTGTGTGTGTGTGTATGTATATATGCATGCAGTGGTTTTGGTTTTTTAAGTGTTAATTTAAAAAAAAAATGTTTTATATTAAAGATTACATTTAGCCAACATGAAAATAGATGCATTAAATATCATCAAGAAAAAATGTTGTGATTGTTATGTATAATTGTGTTTTTATTAACAAAATAAAGTTTTTCCACCCATCTCAGGTTTTCCAATCCATTTTCAATGTTAATCACAGTTTTCCTAAAAAAAAATACCAAAATAACCCAAACCAACACCCCTCCCCATGTTCTTGCATAAGGAGATACTGTTGGAATCAACAGGATTATTTTATTATTATTATTTTTTAAAGTATTTGGGACAGATTATTTCAATATGACATTGACATATTTCTGAATCTAAAGATGTGGCTAATGATATTTCTACTTGGCTGTTATGGAGTTTAACACAGTGAAGTCAAGAAGAGCAGTATCAATCACAATCTTCACAGGGGCATTTGCTGTTTATCCACACTCAGATGGGGTCATCCCATGGGCAGTTTGTGGGCTGCTCTGGCCAAACCCTGGGTGATTAAGGGCAAAAAGGCTTTTGGTGCCCTCGTCAGTAACACAGGAGTGTGGGATTACCTGTGCCTGTTTGCTCTGAGCTTTGGGACAGCAGCAGAGGTGTTGCAGAAGTGTTGATAGCTCATAGAGGAGGAACACCTACTCTTCCCACTGCACAAAGTTGTGCTTTGAAACCTGTCCACTGTACGGCTGAAGCATTACTTCAGGAAAAACCTTGGACATTTTGAAAAGAAATATACTGCAAGTAGGTTCAGATCTAAATGTCTTCATCACCTTTAAAAGCTTTTGCAGTATTATTTTTTGAATTTTTTTTAGTTAAGTGCTACTGCCTTTAAAAATTAATAGAATATACATAATTTTTCCTAACTTCACATTCTAGCAAGTGTTTCACGAATTACTATGAGGAACAAAACATAATCCTGCTACCCCAGCTTACATAACTTTAAACAGAGGATTTTTAAAGGCTTTTTGAGAACTGGATATGCCTGACTTCTCCAAAACAATAGTCTACTCTTGCACATTCATCTTTGGATGTCAGCTGTGGAAGTTACCAGACAAACTGCTTTGCTAAGTTCAAACAGTGGAAAAGAACGAAGCTTTAGAGCTTTATAATGCTAATGAAAACAATGCAATAGCAAATTATTTTTATTATGTGTGAATTCTGGAAGCTATTTCAGGAGTGAAGAAAATAAAAAAAATATTTTCTTTTATTGCATTGTTGGTACTAACCCAATAATGAACCTTATGAAAAGCAGATTGCTCACTTCAGTTAGCTAATAAATAATCAGCTTCAAAATTCAACCTGCAGAGAGAAGGCAATAAAATAGTAATTAGAAAACAATGACTAATGTGGACACCTGATCACAGGTAAAAGTGTAATTGTTAAGGCACTCTTACTAAGAAGCACATGCATGCACACAGACCAAGAACAGAAGAATGACAACTGATTTGACTATCTTTCGGAAAATTGAAAGAAATTCTCAGTACTTGTAAGATTTAATATGGATTTAAAGAAGGTAAAAACACTGGGGTTTTTTTTAAAAAAAAAGTTTTAAAGTATTCATATTTCTAGAGTAAAGTTGATGTACTTAACTATCAGAACAATTAGTTTGTGTATTCTCATGACAATTTCGTTAGTGTTAGATGCTAAATATTACAAACTAGTTAGTAGCAGTGGTTTGAAATTTGGCTTATGTAATCCTGCATCCTTTCCCTCCTCTTTCTTCATTCCTCTGATGTTAGAACTTGAATGGTTGTCTCTTCAAACATAGCTGGGTCCAGAGAGTTCTTTCATAAGTCTGTTTTTCCTGTCAGCAAATGGCACATGAACGCAGCTTTCTGCTTCAGTGCAACTCTCCTTCTGCCTTGTTTCCGTAACTTCACCAAAAGGTGGTTCCTGTAGCCCAAAGGAATTCTTCACTCCTGATTCAGCCATTTCTCTGCAGCCCTGACCTGCATGTCCATGTTTGCAAAGACTGCCTTTTTGGGGTTTTGTGCCTGATGTAGGAAGCCCATGGTGCAAATTCTCAGTGGCTTCTGAGAATATGGAATTTTTTTTCAGCCTAATGAGTGTTTTGTCTCTTAGACCTGGCATTACACATTTACTCCCTGCTTTCTCACTGTTCTTTAGCTGTTCATCTGGCTTTTTTTCTTCTTTTTCGTGTTGTTCAACTGCATCTTCCTCTTGATTGTTCTCTTTTACACTGTCACTTAGATGAGTCTCTTCAGTTTTCATCAGCTGCTTCAGCTCCCATCCAAGCAAATCTGTCTTTTTTTCTTCTTTCATAAATTCCAAGCAAGTGTATTCTTCCATCAGTAGTCTGCCCTTCCTTAAATACTCTAAAATGAAATATTGTGGGTTTTAGGAATGTTCTTAAATTGCCGAAGAACACAGACAGTCATGAAGTGTTAATGACAGCAAGTTTCAATTCCTTATTTCATTGCTTAAGTTGCTGCTATTGATAGTATTTCAGTCTTGGGTGTTATGACAATGCTATTTACTACTAAATATAACAGAATGGGGCAAGATTTAAACACAATCATTGTGCCATTGAATCCAGCTAAATATCTTAATTTTTGCCTTTTTCATTATGTTTAATTTTATCGAATTAATTAGCATGCAAATATAATCAGTAATGGCTAAATATAAGGGCCAGAAAAATCACGTACAGTGCAACAGCGAAACCACATGAGAGCTAAACTCTAACTAATTTTCTTGCTTTTAAATGGAACTTAAATAGACCTATGATTTTCTCTCCCTTAGCTGACAACACAGTTGCTTGTTGCATGGAGTAGAATATACTGCAACTCTCTAACCTGTACATGAGTTGGCTCCAATTTTTAGTAGAAAAAGGTATGTGTCTACTGAATGCCTACAGTCAATGCATTTGGCTGCTGCAGGGGACAAATTGCAATAGGCTCTGTGCTTTGGAGAGACTCACGAGAACCTCCAAAATGAGATCGATTCCAAGCTTAAAGGAGAGGTATGAAGTTGCAATAACTAAAATAGCTAAACAAGACTTCAGTAAGTAGGCCTGACATTGTCGGTGGGAGGAAGACAGGATTGAGTCTGGCAAACAGTGAGGAGAGAGAGTTCACTGGTGGCAGAATCAGAAGACCTGTGTTTTCTGTCAATTTTAAAAGGGGATTTCAAAGACAAATAGTGACTTCAGTTATCTGGTGGGGTCTGGAAAGGTTGCAGGCTGAAAAGGCAGCGTACAAAACACAGGAGTTAACGCATTCCAGATTACTGGCTCTGCTACTGATCTAGTAAGTGACCTCAACAACCTGCTTCCCCTCTGTAAATGTGTGACCTGTAGGTCACACAATGTCTCCTACCCTTTGTGAAGTATTTTGCATGATGGCATTCAGATCTTGGTTCTTTCTAGAAGCCTCACTATAATTAAAATAACATTAATATTTTTAGAAAGAAAAACTCTGATAAAGGAATAGAGGCATTGGTTTCTTCTGTTCTATAGAATCTCTTCAAAATAAAGGTGTTAATAGATGAGTCCCTTGCATATAACTGTTATATGAGAGCATAATCAACGGCTAAGATTTGTAAATAGATCATTGTAATGAGGAGATACTCCCAGCCCTTGAGGAAGTCCTTTTCCTTTTTCAGCAATAGATCCCGAGACAGAAATATATGTTGGCATCACCTACGATGAAGATTCACAACCAACAATTTGAGATCAGGATTTGATTAGTGTGGAATTAACAAACGATTAAGTGATGTATACTTTTACAGATGAAGCACTGACTTTTTACCAGCGTGACCAGGAACTCTTTTTAGAAGTACAGCTGTATACTGTGGAGCTGCTCTGCTGTCAGTGCAGCACTGCCAGCAGCTTCACTGGACTTCAGTGACGCTTTCATATATTATTTTGCTGAACTAGTTCCTGTCAGTCAGGTGCCGCCTAATGGTTGTCAGACCCATGTAAATCACCAATAGCATTGGTTCATTCAGCTTTTGAAAAGGTCAAATGAGCTTCTGGGAAGCATGTTAAAATCTACCTCTATGTGTTCTATTAAAAGTTTCTGGCTTTGGTATTTTCTTGGTTGATTGCTTTTCTGTTCTACATTGGGCATCTGTGTATGCTTCGTTTGCTTTAGCTTCTTGATTCTTATCTTCAGAAGACTTTTTATCCTATAATTAGCAATTAAAGGTAAAAATAATAAGGGAATAATTGTTTAGTGACCTTAAAAAGTACACAGTCAGTGCAATACTTATAAAAAGATTAGTAATTTCTGTTATATTCTTTTGTGTTACAATGTCTGTTCTACATATTCTCTGTAATATAAATACATTCACACAAAATCCATATCCTAGAAAGTTAAGATAATGGATCAGGCTAATCAGGATATTACTGAAACTTACAGAACAACGTATAGCTTAACCGAGAGCTTCAACAAGGCGTTGGATCCAGATGTTTCCTACCTTTGTTAGCTGAACTGGACTTTTTTCTGTTTCCTGAGTTTGGTGCTGTGACAGCAGCAGTGATCTAAAATTCTGTTTATCTACTTGTACTGATCTGTTTATGCTAAGACCTATTGAAAAAGGACAACCATTAGCAATACTGTAGTGTCTGGAATTATATTGCCAGTATAAACAAAAGATATCTTTGATGACTGATAATACTGCTATGTGGCCTAGGATTTACATTTTTTTGCCCTTTAATGAAGAAATTATGTTTTGCTTGATCTATAAATGCTGAAACTGGAACACAAACAGTTACCTGGACTTTTGAGCATTTTCATCCATACATTATATACTTAAGTTTTAAGATTTAAAAAGTCCTCTTCAGATAGAACATGTGAAGTCAGGCAAACGTGTCTATACCTTAGAGCCTATATGGGCTTAATTTGCATGGTAACATTCTAACGTAAATTTAAGGGGTCTGGTGTGAGGCCTCAGCTTTCAGGTTCCTAGATTCAGATCTCACAGACTATAATTAACATGAGTGCTTTTATGCCTCTGACTTGGTTACTCAGCTTTCTCAAAGTTAAGCACTTACGTAAGGCTGTCTGGAACTAAACTCTTCAGGGGAAATGCTTAACACTGTTTGAAATATCTATGGTCTTTGAAAAGAGATGCCACAGGAGTGACTGAATGAGAAATTTAAAGAAAGAGCTGAATGGAAGTGGGATGGGGAAGGTGAGTATATTGTTCTTTTAATCGATTTTGAGAATAATTTTGACATGAGTACTGTAGCTGAGAAAGATGCTAGAACAGCAGCAAAAATGGGATCTTCCCTTTGTCAACGTTTGATCTTATTCCCAGTTTTGATCTCTGAAATCAGAGGAAGACTCTCCATAAAAATGATGATTTTCGAATGTTTGAAGTTTGGTGGTAAAAAGGATGTTGATAACCAATTTGAGGATTACTCTTGAAGGAACGGCTCTGATAACGTGGAGGGAATTAATTTTCCCTTTTGAAAGGCAACCAGCAAGTAGTCACTTCGGCAGCTTTTCCAAGAGAGATCAGCGGAGCGTTGCTCAGATTCAGAACTAGGGGGAGCTGTACCTCTAGACGAACTGGTGTGACCCTCCCACAACTGAGCACACTGCTCTCAGGAAAAGCACATGAAATTAATGGCTTCATTCAATAAATCAATTTTATGTATGTACACAGAGCTTTCTGATAACCTAAGCAAGCCTACGTTCAGCTATTTGTTTAAAAAATGCAGCCCCACATGTCTTTTTTTCTTTCCTGCTGGGTAAAAATTTTTGCAAACGCAGAATAGAAAATAACTACTTGAAGAAGTAGCTCTTTCTAAGTCTCTTATAGGAAAATTCAAGTCAACGGTGGAAAAGAAAAACAATTGTCAGTAATTCCAGTTCTAGATTTCTAAATCATCTGTTTCCATTAACTGGCAGAGAATGAAACCATTATTGGCCAAAACTAACAAAAGATCAGACCATTTTGCTTGGAATCTTTTCATTACAGACTATGAGGTATCCCTTCAACTAAGCTGCCTTATCTTGCTTAAAGAAAAGAAGAACTTAAATAGTAAACAGTTATTTAAGTACTGTAATTTAAATAACAATATTGTACAAGTCCGTATGTAAATAAAATTTTAAAAAACACAGCTGGTTACGTGACGTCACTAAAGCTGGAATTCAGAGATTCATAAAAAAACATGTCTGACTTGGAATGAGAAGTAGGAATTTGTGTTTCTTATTTTACAATTTGAATTACCGACCTTTTCCCCGTAGTTCACCTGTAGTTAAGGCAGAGTAATGGATTTGCAAAGACAATGAAGAGGAAAGAAATAAGCAACTAACTATGATAAGACTTTGTACTGATAACATAATTTGAAGAATTCTGTGGACATGTGCAATATTTGCAGCAGATATGCTTGCTGCCATGTAAATTTTAAGTACTCTTCTGTACCTATACGAAGAAAGTTCCAGTTCCTCCTTCAGTTTAGGAGGAGGAGTATCTGACCAGTATTTTGAAGAGGTGCTTTACACAGGAAAGTCAAAAGCTCTCCTTTAGGATATTGACAGAATGCTTCCAATTCTCAGTAGGAGGCAAAATATTACTCTCAATGTGGGGAAAGTACTTGAAATCCGTTTATTAGTTTCTGTATAAGACACATTTATTAGTAAATTCTAGATACTACATCTAAAGCATGTGACAATTAGAAATTTATAAGTGCTTCAAGAAAACTATCTTCTTCAACATTTTTGTCCTTCATGAACATAATGACCACATACGTAACGTAACAGTTCTTGGCTTGTATGATCTGTAATTGCTTTTAGCTGTTGCTCCCTCAGTTCCAGAGGTGGGATCCACTTGTCTGAGCACAGGCGCCTCATGCTATCTGAGATGCCCTCGAGTACCTTCAAGGTATCCACACACATTACATGGGACCGATGGGACACCCATATCCTTCTACAGGGCCAGGAAGAATGTGCTAGGACATCTCAAATGGCACTAGATGCCTATAATTAGGCAGTTGAATCCCACACAAGGTAGCTGCTTTTGGAATCGTTGATAGACAAGATGGCATCTAGTAGATATTTCTCTCCAATACCTGTCTGAGCATCCATGTGGAAGAAATACTCTTTACTAAAGAGATCTTTCTTCCTTGATAGAATTAACTTTCCATTGTTCTTTTCTATCAATCTACTATATTATACTAAATAAGATCAGTTCTGCGCATAGAATTAACTGAGAAGATATACAATAACTGGGTTATAATGGTCTCTAGTTGCCCATTTAAATTTACTTACGCTAAAAACCAAAGGACTACTAAGGATAAACATTCTCTTCCCTCAGATAAGCTGACAGAATGATCATCAGACTGGCCTTTGAATTTCCTGAACCTTGTATCTGAAATCTCCTCCTCTCCTTTCATCCCAACAAAATGCAAGTTGCAAGAGCTTCAATAATGGACATTGAATCACCTCTGCTATTTGTGAGTTACAGAGTCTAAGGATTTTTAGGGTACGAAAATTGTTTTTAAAGAACAAATTAAATTCATTATTTTTGCTCATATAAAAGCACTTTGAAAGTCTGTACTAGAGCTAGGAAGTTGCTACAGGAGGGTTGTTCGTGAAGTGCTTTGGGTTAGTGAGCCATGTTGTGGGAATTCTAGGTCTAGGGAGGTCACTTCTCCAGGCCAAGTCAAAGAGAACAGCCTGAACAAAAATTAAGCTGTAAAAGCTCTGTGGACTGATAGCTTCACCTTGTTAACAAACAAACAGGCAAACAGCTCTTGAGGCAAACAGACCCTTAAAATAGCAGCGCTACTATCACTGTTTGTATACTAAAACTGTGTATGATAAAAGCTATTAATGATGAAAATTGGGTTAAATATTAAAATAGGCCATGTATTTGTATTCACAACATAAATGAGCAAAAAACCAAGCAGTTCTCTTTAAATTATATATGACAGAATATTTTTAGACCATATGAAAGTACTATATTGGCTTTTATTTTGGAATATATGTCCCAGTTATAAAACAATGTACGTTTCACATAGCTAAACAAAAAGGAAAATGAATATACACTTACTTTTTTCATGAGGTATTGAATCACTCTTGTCCTTTGGAATTTTAGGCATCTGATTTGCATATATATTTCTTACATAAAGTTGACGATCCTTTTCCTAAGAAGAAATAAACACTATTAAACTTCTAATGTGCATTAAGAATTACATTTTACCAATGTAATTTTCCCACGTTGGGAGAAAACTGACAGTGATTTTGCTTTGTGCTTGGATATGTGGTGATTTTGTCTTTTACATAAATAGGAATCTATCATTTTTCTCATGAGCCAAATCAAAATTCTCCCTTTTTAAGGCTAAGAACACATCTGTACACCTACAAGATCTTTCTCATAAAACAATTTTCAGAAAATTCTCTCTTCTCTTTCAGAAAAGTCTTCTCCAATGATTTTTTCATTTGTTGTTCTGAGTTATTTTTTTCAGACTAAACAATTTTTGGCTTTACTTACTTTTTTTTTTTAGGTTTATTTACTCAGTGCTTTTGGTTACAATGTGCTCAGTTCTGTTTTACAACCTATTGCTTGGGAGATGACATAAACTTAAGAGGCACACTTTTAAAATCCATTTAGCAAGAGTCCTCTTTCCTTACTGAAATCTGTCTTAAACACAGAAGAGAGATTTCAGTAACACTCTCATAATATCATTTTTTTAATGTGAAAAATAGGAGCTGCATTTACTTTGGAGATACAGGGTGTGCTGAAAGCGTGTCTGAATACCTTGAGTGGTCTGAGTAAGCCAGGTAACCAAAACTATGAATTTGTAAGAATAAACTCTGTTCTGGCACAGAAATAAGGTTAAGAAGCATGTCTGGTCTTCTTTGTGGTAAACAACAGAAGGTTTTATGAATCTGAAAATACAACATTAAGACAACTGGACACACATAGAAAATCATGTAGAAAATACATTAAACAATAGAGATCTTTTAGAGAAGCGTGAAGGTGAGCACTGTTCTTTGGATTAATTTGCATTTTGGAACAGTTTTATATTAGTGTTCCTGGGACTATAATTATTCCCATCTGCCAGATCTGCACCTATTAGGTGGAAATCAGACTCTAGCAGGTAAAGAGCACTGCAAGTGCTGGTCAGGAGCATTGATAAGGGGCCCAGGAAGAGCACTGTACTTTCTCCCTTTCCCAACAGGGCTTTTGCAGCTAGGCAGCCTGGCTGCTGCCAAATATCAGGAGGAAAGTGTCTGCACCTGATCCATAGGTAAGAGGGACAAACAATGCCCCTGTACAGAAATGTAAATCTCCACGAATCCTCAGGATTTGCCAGTTCTGCCCTTCACAATGTCTGGGAAAACTCCCCATAACAACATTTGATTCACAGACATTTGATTCCATTTAGAAAGAGAAAGCTCCGTCACGGGATCACCAACAGATGGATTGGTCACTTTACATAGAAATAAAAAAGTCTATTTTAACTGTGTTACAAACCAGTTTAAATTACTAAAAAGTTACAAGGGTTTTCACATTTTCTGGAATATGTACTGTTTTTCTTGTTTACAACCTCTATGACATACCATTCATGGCAGTTTTGTTTCTATTTCTAGTTAGTGTCAATTTTAGGTTCTCTTGTATGTTTGGTTTACAAGCATTACAGTAAGAGTTGAACTGGAAATATTTGTCCCAAAAATATTTGTCTGAAAACCAATCTGGAATTTAAACAAACTGCTGAAACATTTACATAGGTCTTTTTGTTAAATTCTAGATTTGCAGATTGCAGTATTTGGCTCATTTTGATTTGAAAGTTTTTCTGTTAGGGAGCTCACTTAAAGATAGTAGATGAATACATTGACCTAGATATATCAAGTTGGTGTGGATTATTTGTTCAAATTGTGATGCATTAATCTCTGTTTTGATTAGTTATTGAACTACTTTGAACTTTTGATCAGTTATTGAACTACTGAGACCCTACAAGAATTTAATCATTTGATATTTTGCCTTTTTTTGGTAGACTATAGACTCAATTAGGAAACAAAAATTCCATTACTAAATAATATAAAAGAAAAATAGGTAAAATTAAATAGGTAAAATTAAATACTTTATTTTTCTTGTAGGAACAGAAACTTGTTTAAAATCTTGCATACCTTAATTTTTTGGTGAAGAGAGTTAATTTCCATTTGCAAGTTCTTTGTAATTATCCCAGCTTCCACAGCTTTTTTGTTCTCATTTGCCAGCTGCTGGATAAAGGTGCTATTGTTCAAATTCAGCTGCTTTTCTAGGCTCTTAAAAAAATTACATGTTTTACCATATTGATATACTCAGTATGACTGTTGAAAAATTTCAGTTCTTACCAGATTTAAAAAATAAACATGCTAAAATAATTAAAAGCACGCTTCTAATAATCATATTCTATTGTAAACAATGCATTAAATTATGATGAAGTATCTGAAAAATTACTTTAGAAATGAGCAAAACCTGGGTTAAAACATATTTTAGTAAACAAAAACAGTATATTTGGCATTCAAACATAAAAAATAAGGCTGTACATCACCTTTCTGATGGATTAATAAATACAATCATCTTTGAGAAATGTTAACACAACATTTCTGCTCACACTGAGATCTATTAACTGCAGCAGCATAAGGAGGCTTAGTGTAAATTAAAACTAGGTAATTTATTGAGTACTTTATCATCAGAACTCAGTGCCATACACTGAAATTATGGTTACTAAAACTGTAAGGTGGATACCCAAGCCTGCATGCTTTTTATAGCTTCTCACTAGGACTTCTGTAAACAGAAAGTTTTCAAAAGAGAGTCTGAATTCAGCGTTTCATATTTTAATTTTCTTTCATGTAATAAATGTACTTCAGACCTAGTTGTTCAGATGGTGAAATGCTTCTAAGATTGCCTGTCTCTTTATTTAATTCTATGCATAATATATCCCATAGGAACTGGAATTTAATTCCTGGAGGACAGTGGAAACTTCACTCTTCCAATTTTGTATTAAAAACTATATTCCTGTCTTTTTGTGAAAGGCTCAGTAAGAGAGATATTAAAAGGAGATTAATTATCTCCTCTTAAACTCCCAGCAGGTTTTTACTACAGTTGCACCATAAACCAACAGAAGAACCAAACATAAAATCTAGGACGCCTGACTACTGCTTAATTCAGCAGCGGCCCTACAGCCAACAACAGTGAGTGACAGTAATTAGTGAAGAGGAGATGTGGGTATGTCCCTACTGCCCACCGACACCATATAAAAATAACAGTGCTAGTTCCAGACAAGCCAGCTTTGGTTGTTCAAGGAAGTAGATCAGCAGCAGCCTGGTGGTCTCCATGTATGACTAATCCTCTGCTTTGCCAAGGTAAATCAGGGTCCGTGCTCTTGTGGCTAAAGGGCCCAAGCAAGGCTGGGCACCCCATGCTGCTGGCAGGGAGCAGAGCAGACACTCTGCTGAAGATTGCTCTCCAGCTATATGCCACGTTTCTGACGTGGATTAAGGCATACGACTTGACTCATAAAAGATCTTTACTGCCAAACCTAATCTACTCATACATTTCTGACAGATTTCAAAATACTGGGAGGGGATACTGCCATTTTTAGCATCTTACACTCAAGACAGCACTGGATTAAAAAGAATGTTCAATGTTACAGGATTTTATCAGAATCATTAATGTGCCAAGAAGACGCTAAAACCTTTCCCCTATTCTTGAACAGAAACCTCTCCTATTATTGTTCCACAAATACAATGATATGCACATATTACCTGTATTCTCTTTTTGTTCACTTCCATTTTTTCTGCAAGGACAGATAATCTGTGATCAGGTTTCTCTCTCTCTCCAAGAGTTGTGTCTTCTGAAAGCATATGCAAGTTCTGCAAAGCATCTTTAGCTTTTAGCAGCTCTGCTTCAACTTTTCTGAGCTTCCTGGATGTATTTCTCTCATTCTCCTGAGATATCCTCAGGAGTTCCCTTAAATTTCTCACCTCATTATAATGACTTTCTAAAAGATTTGCCAAGATACTTTTTGAATTTTGATATCTACCTATTGCTTTTGAGTGTCGACAATGAAGCTGTTTCAAAACATGGTTTTCTAAGCTTGATGCTTCTAATTTGTGTTGTAAATCAAATATTTCATTCTTCAGCTCTTTAATCTGTGAAGTCTTGCTGATGATATTCTCTGAGCCACTGCATTTTTTTTCTGGGAAATCATACTGCTCTGCAGGCTTAAAAATGAAGAACTCTGATGTGGTACCTTCTCAGCTGGTAATATTTTTCCTCCTGTATTCAGACCAAAGTAAACTGGCATTGATATAGAGCAATCATTTAAGACAGCAGAATCACTGTGTGTCTTTACTGCTCACATAAGCTCATATACTGCTCATCCAAGCTGTTTAACTGGGGTATATTTGACAAAATGCTTAAGATCTACACTAAGACTCCAATGTTCAAATATTTCACAGATAAATCCATGGAAGAGTTTGTATCTCTGTAAGTGCATTTATATGGCTGCACTAAGCCATAGCTACCGAGGTCTATAGGAGGTCAAGGTTCCCTCCTTTCGTTCTCTGAAGCCATTTTCATTCAAAACAGCCATCATGCTCACTTTCCATTAGCAAGGGTAACTACACAGGTGGTGTCTTCTGAGGCAAACAGCAATAATACTCTGGAAACAACTCAGTAAGGTATGTTTATGTTAACACATTGCTCCAGTATCAATGGCAATCAATTTTCTGTCTGTAAATCATGCAGTTCACAAATGCAGGCATGATCTGCGGACTGTGCATCCCAACCAAACTCAACCCATCCATAAAGATTCCCAAGAGGGAGGACTTACACCTGGAATAGGGGTGTGATAGAAAAAAACCAACATAGTCATCTACAGGTCTGCAAGAACTCAAAAACCAAGGTGATCACAACAGCACATGGTTAAATTTTCCTGTAGTTAGGATTTCTAACCAGCTTTCCAGAATTTTCAAGTCAGCTTTGAAATGAACTAGATTTTTAAACCTCACATGCTTTTATTAGAACAGTTATGCAGTTGTGTACCCTGCTTCTATATGGCAATTGAAAAACTCTTTGAGCTAGCATTCTAAGTATATTACTACCATTTGCCTTTCTTTATGGCCAGCATTCTGGGTGAATCACTCTCATTTTGCTTTCCTGAATTATAATTAGAATGTGAAAATAGTGAAGACTCTAAACTTGAGTGTGTTCGCCTTTTTCAAGCATATATAGCTCTCAAGACATTTCAGGCAGTATTGTGCTAGAAGCTTTTTATAATAATTTCTAGATCACGTAACATTTATAGATAAAACAGGCAAGGTCCTAACCTAAAAAACACCAGAGGAAAAGGACAGATCTTTTCAGGCACTTCTGTTGAAGCCAATGGGTGTTCTTTCTCTGCACAAACTCTTTACAGGAGCAGGCCCCAACCAGAACACCCTGTTGCAGATAGGAAGCAACATCAAATCAGCGGTAGGAAAAGTAAAGTAGGGCACTGGCAGGGCAGGTTTTGGTTGTTTTGTTTGGGGTTTTTTTATATATGTTTTAAATGGATTAAGAAGGACTATCACGGACATTCAAGTAAACAGAAAGAAATGATAGCAATCAGTTGAGGTCAGACACTTTCAAGACCTTCTGCTGTGAGCAAAATTAACAGGTGCTGTGAAAAAAACTCACCAGAGGTCAAAACTAAAGCAAATGGAAGGTACACAAGCATCACACCTGCGTGTTCTCGGTAATACAATTCCACTACACGAAGAATACAATATGATCTCAAATGCTGTCACACAAATATTTGCAAAATGATAACAACTATTACATTACTACTTTATGTTGCCAAAATGGAATGAGAAGATGACAAAGAAATGGGGAAATACCTTCCTGCAAAAGCTGACAAAATACTGCAAAATCTATACACGTCTATACAGGGTGAAAATGTGCATTATAATAGTGTTCCTGGGAAACTGATCATTTCAAGTACCCATGAACAAGCAAAAATAACCACTTAAAATATCCAACACAGTTAGTAGCCAATAATGATTCTTCTGCTAAATGTACTTTAAAAATGTGGTTATTCTTTCTAGTCTGCTATTTTCATGCAGTATGACTTCTTGATATCAGTATATAACTTATATGAAGAGATAATCAATGGTTCCTCTCTCTTTTTTTGGTTGATTTGCATCTTGTAGATTTGTTAGATCTTGAAGAAACTTTGATACCCAGCAGGAAAAGGGTCATTGGTTTTACACTCATTTTTTGACGTGGGATTTAAGGAAGTATGGGCCTAGATAGGAAAACATGCAGACATGGAAAGATTCTTCACCGTTAACATTTATGTTAAGGGAATATATTTGTGCTATATGGTCATTCCTTTGAAGCACAAATTTAATTTCACATGATACACCATGACTAAACTGGCCAAAACGTGGCTTTTTTGTCAAAACTGACACTTTTGTGCAGACATATAATTTTTGAGTAGCTTTCCTCAGGAAAGGCTTTTTCAGACTCATCATGTGATGCACAGTCAAAACAAGAAACTGCAGCATATGTGGGAGAGCCATTTTCAAGTCCTCAGATTAAAACTGAAGAATAAGGATTGCAAAGATGTTCCCACATCTCAGGTGATTATCTTGCCTCTTGGATCACCCAGTATTGTGGGATAACACAATAGGGAACCTCTGTCTCTCTTCCCTCCCCTTCCTAGTGTTTGAAACATGATTTATTATTTTTCTTCACTAAAAAACTGTTTCCCTGGTCTTCCTAATTACTGAAAAAATGCCAAAGAAAGGGAACAGCTATATTTCTCAAGACAGCCTCATTTTGCTACTACCAGAAAACAAAGTACCTTTTTCATAATCTTGGGGGAACATACGCTGTCCTTTTTTCTTCTTGTTCTTTTTCTTTTTTTCCTTTTCCTGTGTCTTCTTCTCTTCCATTCCTGATATTTCTAAACATTTGCCGCTTCTAGCTGTTTCAGAGCAAGTCTCTGACAAAGCCCTCAGAATAGTTAGTGTGAGAATTTTCACTTCTGTATTCTCTACTGTGTCGCCTACAATTATTGCATCTGCTACAGCTGCTGCTTCTGATACTTCTGTTCTTCGAGGAATTTTTAGTATCTCTGGTTTTTGGGCCATGCTCTGACTTACTATCTTCTGTCACTAAAATATGGAGGAAACAATCATCTGAGTTCACCGCTGTGTTATGGTAGAAGACTTAAAAGTTGATCTTCATAACTATCAGGAATCAGAATGTTATTGAGCTGTTTACAGTTAACATAAGCAATACTAACCAGCGCTCAGCCATATTAAACAATGCTGAGAAATACTAAGTTACCTTCAAAAACCCCCAGTCATTAGTCTTTAACTATATAAAGAAACTACTATAACCCAATAAAATAATCGTGTGGTCTGTAGTAAGTGGGTGAGTTTGTTTCCAGAATGAACTGCAACATGATGAAACATATTAGTTTTTATCTCAGAATTTACTATGACACTGGCATGTATTTTCTAAAGATTTACAAGATACTAAAATTTAAATCTAAGTAGATACCATAGTTTGTTTCCTGTAATGTCTACATTTTCTCCATGATTAAGGTAATTTAAAAGAAGTGTAATTGTATTTATGCTCAATGCCTACTAAGTGCTTTACAATATTAAAAAAATAATTGTTCGAGTCTCTAGCAACTGCATATTTCTAACTGGGTTTTTATAGTATTTTTAGCTTTCCATTCATGTCATATCATTTAGTTATATTTCTCAATAATTAGATCACAAATCAGAGTACAAAACTAACTTATGCATTAAAATATATTAAAAAAAAATCTTAGCTGCCATATTAACATTGTAGGTAGAGGATATAGCAGCACCTAAAGCTGCACAACAGAGCATCTGACTTAGAGACTGAAATAAAGGTTTTCTTAAACTTTTGGGATGTTGATTATTTTATTTATTTTCAAATCAAGATTGTTTGTAAAAACAAAAAAGCCCGATAAATCCTCACAATGGAATAAAAGTGTCTCTGCCCAATTTCCCAAGAAACATTAGGGAAAATTTCTGTGTTTTTTTAATGAAAACAATTTCTTCACAGCCTAACAGTACTTAACACATTTGTTTGCTTTTGAAAATGCTCCAAGACACTTATCTCCATGTCTACGTGCACCCATATAGCTCGGAAAGTACCACCTGTAATGCACTGTTGTGGTCAGAGATGTGGTTCTTTGACGAAATGATGATCTCATTTTGTTTGATCAGGTCCTAAGTAACTTTGCTGCTTCCTCTGGAATCGTCTTCTCTAAATAGTCCAATTTGCAAACAAAAATAACTCTCCTAATTGTTTGTCTTTTTTTAAAAAAACCCATATATTTAGCATAAAATATAGAATTCTGACTAATTTTATGTGTCTTTGTGAATATCTGTTACACCTTAATTTTTTTCCCCACTGAGGCTACTCAAGAGTAGAAGAACAGATTACTTCATACTCCTGGCAGCATTATTTAAACACTGTGGTTCTGGTAAAAATTATTTATTGGGCTATGGTTCAAGCCGTTTCATTTTCTTAATATCACATGAATACTACTCAGACCATAGTTTTATAGGTGCAGAATTCTACTCAGTAGTAGAGTAAGTTGTATATTTGCAAGGGTCTGTAAGGGGCACAACAATTACACAAAAGAAATGTGAGGGGGGTTAAAATGATATTTTAGTTCAGATGGATTTTAACAAGTAGCCTTCACTAAAAAACCTAGAAGATATTTTTAGACATCCTAAATCCTTTGTGGGCATTTTTGCTTTGTGGTGGCATTTTATTTTAAATTACATTAAATTTCTTGAACAGGAGAGGGGAATCACATAACTCCCAAATAAAGTTAAAAAGTGTAATTTAGGATTATACAACATGTTCTAGGTTGAATCAAAACCAGTTTCATTACTCTTCATTCCCTTACATGAACAACTCGTCCTTGTGGAAGACTGAGGAATGCCCAGGGTCCTACTAAATTTGAGTCAGTGCAATAACCCCTAAGAGATGAGAACTCATATTTTAAGATGAGGATTAGGCAAAGGCCAGCTTGGTACATACAGTCATATTTCTGTTTAAATTTGATTTGTCAACACTTTCTGTCCAAATTATCTTTACATCAAATTAGCTTAAATTAAACTTAAAACTACTGTTTTCATTTGTTTTGACAAGAAGTGTGAGCTGAACCTCACCAACCAGCTTCAAGAGCAGATGTTGAGAAGCAAATAAAATGGAAAAGGAGAAGAAAAGACAGAAAAACAAAAGGTGTGAAAGAATCGGAGAAACTGAATGAAAGATATTACTATAGAAATGAAGAAAAAAAAGTGGTAGTTGAAGGGGGACTGAAACGGACAAACGCTAGGAGAACGTATGTTGAAGGAAGAGATGTGGGAACAAAAATAATTAGGGCCAAATCTGTCTGTCAAAGATTAAAATGCCATTTCAAGCATCCAGAAACTGCAAAACTGTCAGGGATAGAATTAATTGTAGTCTGTGTAGTCTGCAAAACCAGAGTAAGAAAATGAAGAGGGAGTCCTGGTGGGAGCACACCGTCTGACTCCCCACACCAGCACAATGCAGCCATCTCCCACAGCCGAGCCCTTAGCACAGGGAACCAAGGCGGGTGCCAGGGCCCACCTGCTGACGCAGGAAGGCCGAGGGTGTTACCAGGGCTCTTGGACCTGTACCCGGGCTCCTCCAAGGGCCCCAAACGGCTGCTGTGGTCCACACAGGCCAGAGCTCCCCCCACCACCCTCACGAGTGCAGGTTCCCCAGGGTGCTGGTGGGGTCCAACCACCATCCCACCTTCCCCAACTGCCTCGAAGACTTGAAGCCCTGCAGGCCCCTGAGCCCTGGCAGCCTGCGCCCTGCCCCGACAGTCAGCTCGGCACCTCAACACGCAGCCTCGAGGCCCTGACACCCAGCCTGACACCGCCCTGCTCTGCTCTCCCTGTCCAGAGCGGGACAGCAGCCCCTCGACACTGGGCACCCAAAGGCAAGGGCGGAGGATTCCACCTTCCCCTCTGCCCCTCTCAAGAAATCTCCTCCACC
>NW_010290048.1:18455-43452 GCF_000700745.2 Antrostomus carolinensis | reverse complement strand
TTGATTTCTGCGTGTGCCGTCTGCGGGGCCCGGGGTCCTGCGGCGTCTCTCGCCTCACCGCCCGTGCGGCCCCCCCGGGGCTGAGGGCATCGGCCGCTTTGTTCAGGCGCTCTCGGTGCCCGGCCCGCACGTGTGGCGCTGGGAGGTGGATCTCGCCGTGTGTTCGGGAACAGAACAGATAAAACATAGAGCAGCGCATTTCCCAGGCAGTTCCTGTAATCGGGACACACCGGCTTTGCGCTGCCGCTTTGCTTCTCGCTCAGCTCCCACCCCTCTCCCGAGGAGTTCACCCCCCTGAGAGAGCTGCAGTCTGCCTTAATCACTCTCACTCTTTGGGGCTGCGGTGGCACTAATAAACCACTCGGAACAACTTAAATGGTAACTTGCACAATCAGCGTTTCGAGCAGATATTGGGTGAAAGAACGTGCCTTTCCTGTTAGTGCTCTGGTTGCTGGAAAGAATAATTGATTATCTTTTGAATAGTTAAGACTGCTGATATGCTGTCCTTCAAAATGTTACATTGATAACTGAACAGCCTGATCCAAGCGCTGGAATACAGCATTGATCCACAGCTGGCAGCTTTTTATTTAAATGGTAATGTCTGCCACATAATTTAAAGGGGTGATAGGTTCTGAAAAAAGGAGTATAGGTGTACAGACAGAAAGCACAGAGCTGCCTTACCTCCCTGAAAACTACAGGCAGGCCTCACTGGCAGCTGCAGTTTTGCTGCATGGTTTGTCTTTTTGGGGAGAACAGTTGATCAAAAGAAATCTCTTCTAAACACGTTCTTATTATCTGTTTAAGAGCCTCTTTGTTGAACAGTTAATGTATAACTACAGCATTAGTGTTTTCTTTGGGCTAGCACGGGAAGAGAGAATGTCTGAGTGCCGGTGTTCCTCGAGTGTGTCTGAACACTGATGTGATTCCCTGGTAAAAGATAATCCTTAGAAGAGGAACTGTAGTCCCTTGGTTAAGGCTTGCCACCAGGATGATGTGAGGGCTGGAGCACCTCTCCTAGGAAGACAGGCTGAAATAGTTGGGGCTGTTCAGCCTGAAAAAGAGAAGGCTCCGGGGAGATCTTAGAGCGGCCTCCCAGTACCTGAAGGGGCTACAAGAAAGCTGGGGAGGGACTTTTCATAAGGGCAACTAATGACAAAACAAGGGGAAATGGGTTTAAACTGGAAGAGGGGAGGTTTAGATTAGATATTAGGAAGAAGTTTTTCACTGTGAGGGTGGTGAGACACTGGAGGAGAAGCTGTGGCTGCTCCTCCCTGGAAGTGTTGAAGGCCAGGCTGGATGAGGCTTTGAGCAACCTGGTCTAGTGGAAGGTGTCCCTGCTGATGGCAGGGGGGGTGGAACTGGATGAGCTTTAAGGTCCCTTCCAATCCAAACCATTCTATGATTCTATAAGGCTGCATGTGAGAGTAGAGAGGTTTGACTTTGTGTTCGGGTCAGTTCTGTAGTTTGCTTTTAAAATCTTCCCCGCACAGGTGTGTGTTAGTGGTCTGTGGAGAACCTTCATAACCCTTTAATGAAAGGCAGCACGCAGTCTAAAGCAAAGATTTTCTGCACATAAGCAGAAAAAGGAGAGCTTGTGATCTGTGTTGAATTAGTTCAGATTTGCAAAGTACAACTGGCTTTACAAACTTACCACAAATATCAGCTCGTGCAATGATTCCTAAAATTCTGGTTGTTTTCTGATAGCAAGTTCTCTGCAGGCATGAAGGAAAATAAACCTGAAGCAATTTTACAAAACTATTAATGAGGGAGCTTATAACTTTGATACTACTTGGCTGCTTGATGTGCTGCTTTTGAAACTGCTTTCATCTTGAGACTGATAGCCTGCAATGTGATTTGTAATCAGCTCCTGGATGTTTAAGGCTGAGTTAGGTGCCTTCTCTGCACAGTTTCTTGCTTTATTTTGGAGGTGAACACTGTTGTGTTCATAGCAAATTCTAACTGATTTGCATAGTAGTTCTTCTAATTTGTTGATCATGCAAATTGATTCATAATGGCATGTTGCTTCCATTTAGTGTGAATTGTATTATAAAAGGTGATCAGATGAATGGCAGGAGTGGCTTTGAGAGAAAACTAAGAAGAGTTTTCTTTCTTTTGGAAGGGTGTCACTGAAATGAGTTAAAGAAGTGTATATTGAGCAAGAGGGGCTGCCAGACAGTTTGAAAGGCTTCTAAGACAGGGACTTGTTCTGACAGATTTGTATGTGGATGAGCAAGAGGCTTGTTCTGCTGCTTTCTTTAGTTCAGCTTAAGGAATGGGGGGGGGGGGGGGGGGGGGGAAATCTGTATGTTGTGTGCATGTGTATTTGGGCAGGGGAGTATAAAGTGGGTGGAAGAGTAGGGCATAGGCATGACTGTTCTAAGCTTGGATTTCCTCATGGCAGAAAAGGGTGTAAAGTGGTGGGTTGGATATAAGAGATGTGCAGCTGCAAGTCAGCAGGAGTGCGAGTCCCCCAGTGCTGCTCAGAGCTGTCCCTCACCAGAGTACCTGGTTTTCTTTATCGGTGGTGGGGAGGTGTTGATAAATTTGATTCAGAGCCTGTAAAAGCACTATAAACCCATCGTTGTGGGGTTTTGGCAGTTTGTAAGGACTTGCCAAGTGCAGAAACAATGACATTGTTCCATTAGGCACGTGAGTCTGCAGTAGTGAATGTCACAGGAGAACTCTGCTCTGAGTTAGAAGAAACTGTAAAGATAAAGGCATGGGATGTTAGAAAAACAGTCCTTTACTTCATCCTCATTCTTAAAAATAAAGAAGGAGCTGGAGATTGGTAGCCAGAGTTCTTGGAGACTGAATGAACAGTCTGTAAACACTTGAGGGACTTGGTAGTCACAAGAAGATAAGAGGGAAGCCCCTTAACAGCCTTCATCATAGTTCCTCGACTGGACTCCTCCTCTCTGGCTGCTTCTCCCTAGGGGTCTGCATCTTATCTCGCTGGCTTCCTTTCTTTTATTTGCCTCTGACTAATAGGCTTTGTCTTCTGGTTACTGGAAGTCTAATAATTTATTTTGTTTCTTCCCCCTTCCTCCTTTTAAAAATACTGCATTAAATAGCTGTAATGTTTTGCAGATTATCCGCATTGGTGACATGGATTAATTGTATACTTGACTCTGAGTTATTCAGCAGTAATGACATAGTAACTTGACTAGAAACAATGGTAATTCTGTGGCAAGTGTTGCCTTCTGGTAACGACCCACTTGCAATTTAACCCCTGTAAACATATGACACAAGTAAACTGTCTGTGCTGGTTTTCTTAGTGTCTTCTGTGCAGTAAGTTGTCTCAAATGTGTCTTTGGAAACAGTTGGATATCTCTTCCCATCCCCCCCCACCCCCCCCCACCCCTCCTTTCTTTTGACTCTAGTTTGAGTCAGGTAATTACAGATCTGGGTTGAAGCCTTCCCAGGGAGTGATGAGGAAAGCCAAGCCTTGCAGATGTGCTCCCATCGTTCACTTGTACCTCGACTTCACCCTCTGATGAAAAGGTTTTGTGGAACTGCTCAGCTATCGGTAACTGGCTGTGGGTGAGCAAGTCTGAGAGTCCCATGGGTGATGGTGGTTGGCAAACAATTGCCAGTGTTCCTTAAAGGTGACATAAGGAAGCTCTCCCTGTCACATGTGGCTGTGATGTGAGAGTTTGGTGATGTTTTTACACTCTGAGCTCTGTGTTAACCAGAACAGAGCAAATAGGGGAAGAGAAAGTGAATCAAAGTTTCTTGCCTAAAGGATACTTTGAGAATTAACCCATTTAGACTCATTATGGCTCCATTTTATCCATGTGTCTTGGGGGACATCTCTCTCTAGTCCAGCAGTCTGCATCTTGAAGGAAAAAGAAAATGTAGATTTTAGGTAGAGGTTATTTAATTGCAAGTATTTCACTACTAGAAGAGTGATGATTCGGGGACTACTGAGTTGTAAATATTAAAGAATTCTTTCATAGGAGTAGGAACACTGTAGAGAAACCAGCGAAGGCATAGGTGGTGAGACAGGATTCAGTAAAGTGAATGAGCCAGTACAATCTTCTGGTGTCTCAGAAAAAATAGTTATGAATGCTGTTCTGTCTGTGACATCTGTTTTGTGAAAGACAAAACTTCCTTAGCAAAATGTGAGAATGCTGCCACTGACCTCCTGTCACACTTTGTTATTCCCAGAAAGTCAGGCTGCCAGAGACAGTATGACAGTCAGAGTTATTTGTTGTCTCGTTTTTCCTGTTCAAGGAACATAAATGGCATTTTTAAAACCAAAAGGATTATGTTCTCCTGAAAAATACCAGTCTAATTTTTGCATCCACATAGTAGCAGAAAGTGACAGTTTTTAGTTCTTAGTCTGGAACTTTTTAGTGTGATACAACTTTTCCTTCAGCAGCTTTCACACATCTGATGCAGTCAGTCTTACCCTTCTGTTTTAAAATTGAAAGGGAGGGAGAAAAATCACCGTAACGCCGATGATTATGGGAAGCGTGTGTAGCTTAGTAATAGAGGCACAAACACAGATGTTCTAGAACTTGGTTTTGGTCCTGTGCTGACTGTTCAATATTTTCATTACAGATGAGTCTGTATAGGAAGCCTCGAGTGCTCTGGATCAGCACATAAATGGGCGGTCTGGAAATGCCAAAGGTCTGATGTATACCAGCTTCAGGCGTGGTTACCTGTGCTTGGAGTTAGTGATTATGTCTCATGAAGCACAGGATAGATACCTACACACCTCACATCTCTTGTGAGACACGGGACATCAACTGAAATCAAGGATATGTGAAAACTTATTAGCAAAACGTGCGTGTTGGTTGAAGCTGCCACCAGATTTCTCAAAGAGAGCAGAGAGTCTTTGTTATATCTGATGATGTAAGTTCAAGTACTCAAAGGAGCTCCAGATCTGTTGATGCAGTTAACATCTAAATACTGCAGCATCCTTTGTACAGTAAAGTGTAAAGTGTTAGTGTCATTCACTGTAATAGGGAAGTTGGGACTCAAATGAGCATAGAGGACTAGGGTCTCTGCAGGTGGCTTTGTGTATCTTCTGCTTTAAAAACTGCAGTTAGTTTAAAAATCCAAGCATATGCTCTCAAAGCACTCTCAGATGTCAGTCCTTTCACTTAGAACAATTCTTTGTACATAACTTAAATGTGATTCCAGTATTTATGTGGTCAGCTGGTAATGAAGTTCCTACACAATTGCGTGAAATGAGTGATTCTTTTGGCTGGCAGCCTGTAAATTGTGTTTCACTTACTGAGATGTCGAGTGGACCTTCTATAAACTCCTTATGAGCATCTGCTGCCAGGAATGATCTTATGAGGTGGCCTGGCTCTTGTCTTTAGCTTTGTTCCTTTGCTGCCCTGTTCAGCAGCTGTATGGGTCATGGTTCTCACAGCTGCTTTGAAATGTGCTAGAGATGAGACTCTGTTAACGAGAGCTGCTGTGAGGACTGTTGTCTTTTGTGTAATTAGTGCAGTTTTCTCCCTTGTTGGGAGCAATAAGAAATATAAGTAAGTTACTACAATTTGTTTAAGGCATATCTTACTATTACAGGAATCACTTGATATTTAGCTGAATTATTCAGCTGAATGTGTGAAGGTGTCTCGGCCGCTTCAAGGTGAAGTCTGCTACCTGAACTCAGTGGAAAAGAAAAATCTGTGAATACTTAGCTCAGTTTAAAAGTTTGGGGTTTTTTTTTCCATTGCAAAGTGGATTGTAGACCAAGATGGCTTTTAAAGGTTATTCTGGTTTGCCTACAGGGTAGTTGCAGTTTTCTGTAGATTAATTTATGGAATTGACTTATACAGAGTAAGATAAATATTTGTAGCACAGCTACTTTCAGATGCTTACAGTGGGATGCATTTGTGTCCAATATCTGAGGGTCATGGTTTCTGTTGGTCCCATAATCTGCAGTTTTGCCACAGAGATGTGGACCAGTTGTGTATGAGCACAGACAGCTCTTCCCCTGGCATGTGCTGCTTTAATTATTCATAATACATACTGAGGTGCTAAAGGTCTCTCGTGCTGTGCAAAAGTTGCAGTGTATCCTGGAAAAATACTGAAGGATTATTCTTTTATAACTCTTTGCACATTAAAGGGAAAAAACCCACAAACTCTCATTAGGTGATGATTTGCTTTTTTGTAAGTGCTGGACCTTGAGGGTTGTATGGCCTTTGACAAGGATGTTGGGGGAGAGAGAGAAGATTGATAGTTTTTAAATGGATGGAGATTAATTACGCAGTGACGGGCTCTTTGTTTTGTGAAGGTGACAGATTCAAACTCACGCAGGGTTTGAGTTGAGTGCAGTGAAATAAATGAGTTTGTTCATGTCTAAGTATGTACCAGGTAGGGAATCGGGTGGAATCGGGTTGGCATTCTGGTTTCAGCTTTACTGAGAATTGATGACATGATCCTCAACAGCCGCGTCATTTGGCTCTCTTGATTTCCCCTCTGCCTGTTGTCTTGCTAAAAAAGCCTAAATAGACTTCTCAAAACAAGTACTGCTGCTCTGTGAATTAGTTCATTAGTTTATTTACATTACAGAAGCACCTGAAGGCACCCTTCTAAGATTATATGCTGTTTAGCTAACTGGACTTGGATTTGCTCTGTGAAAATACAATAATCCTAACAAATCATTCCACCCACCTAATAAAGTAGGATGAAGCACATAATAGCAAAGGATTTAAAACTTCTTTAATGGGACCAAGTAGAAAAGACAATGAGAAATACTTGTTAGGTAAGGTATTGTGTGGTTAGAGAGTGTAAAAGAAAGGGAGGGATTTGAGGATGATGCAAGTGTGTCTGCTGAAAAAGCTGCTTAAGGAATATGTCTTCCCTGAGAAAAAGTAGTAAGGTGCCTTTACCCTCTTTCCCTTTCCCTGTAATTTTTCACATTATTATTCATTTTTTCTTAAGCTAACCTTGTATATTTAGCTGCACACAGTGAAGTACAGATCTCAAACATATCTTCCACTATTTTTAAGACTGCTTGTTGCAGTTTGCACATGAAGTGTGTTGTCATGCCCTGTGTTTTAGTAGGGTGCTCTTCAAGAGTGCAGAAAGCAGGTTTCTTCTGCCCAGAGTCATGAATGGAAAAATCTCCCTTGATGTCCCAGCCCTAGACTTGAAGAGGAAGCCCACTACGTCGAGATGCAGTTGTTGAAGAGATTTTTGCCTGCTTTTTAGCAACTGTGGGGCTTCTCCTAGGAAGAGGTTTGGTGATAGCTCTGGTTCTTGACGCTGAGCTGGCCCAGCATTATGGACTGTTGGCATGGCGAAGCTGTTTCTGAATCTAGTTACTTGCATTTTTTGTTTTTTTATTTTTAGATATTTTTGTACTTGGCCCTCTCTTCCCTTCCAAACAAGTTAAGCCTTTCCAGTGTGGTTTTTCTCAAACAAGTCCACATCTCATTTGAGACAAAGTATTCAGACTTGTCATGCGTGTTGTTGGGCGAGTAACTGCTTGGTTTTCCCACTGACTGCCATTTAGCGTTCTGCCAAACGGCAGCCAAACCTCTGCAGGGTCCTTTTTCATGTGTCTGTGTAAGGAGCTTCTGCTCTGATACAGGTGTGTTCTGCAGGGACAAACTTTACCCAGTGTGATCAGATTTCTAAATACTCTGGTTTGTTTCCAAAGCTCAAAGTGAGGTTGATCAGAAGTCGTTTGTTATCCTGATGTGGACAAATTTCCCATCTGTATGCCCCCAAAATCACAACCTGTCTCTAGTCCATTGAAAGATGCTTGAACTGCAGGAAGCCTGACAAACTAATAATTCATTTTTAACTAATTGCAGCAGGACTTTCCTGCTTTTAGACTTCCTCTTAAAGAACTTTGCATAAATGTATTTCTGCAGCAGAGGTGCGGAGCAGATCTGTGTGACAGACCGGTGCTGGCGCAGCGCTTGCTGAGGGATGTGGTGAGGTGTCTTCTGTGCCCATGGTGCTGCAGTCAGAGTGCTTTTGCTGAGAAAGTTTCATTGCAGGTTATGACTTGAAATAAGCAGTTTCCATAACGTGATGGTTTTGCTGACCGAAGCTTCGTTTGTGCTTTAACACTTACGGACCAAGTGCTTTGATGCTGTAGTATAAAACTCTCAACTGCACAGTATAATCTTCCACATGCAGAGTTGATCCCCTCGATTTCTGCCTGCTGAAGAGGGAGATGATATTGCTAATTCTTCCCTGATTCCCCACAGAAAAGTAAAGAAAGTTGCCTTTTGTGAGGACGCTATCAGCTCTCACCCCAGGAAAAGCTGCTAAGGACCAGCGTGGAGGGCGGGAGCGGCTTTGGCACCGCAGTGTTTGTGCAATGTGATCCTCTGTGCACCAGTGCTCAGGAGAGCCAAAGTCACAGGGGGGAGTCAGACACAGGTGCAAAAAGAGGCAGGTGAGCAAAACAAAGGTCTCATGATCCTGAGGGTGCACACCATTTACTTATGTGTTTTCCCACTGGACTGCTGAGTGGGATTGCTAATGAAGGATATGGGCTGCTTTCTGAGTTACCGTAGCGTGACACTCCCATGCCAGCAAGGAGGGATGCTTGGTGATCGTAGCATACAGCTGTACTTTGCAAGCCTGACCCAAGGACTGAATTAAAACCTGTGCCATGAAAGTGTTGATGCTTCTTTCCACCTCTGCTGCAGACACCTTGTGTGATTTAGGATGAGGTCACCTACAACGCATTGCCGGGCTATGAGAGCCTATAAATACAGACTCGAAGAGCTTGTTTTTTTAACTGCTAACTCATACTAATTTTATTTTACATCCCATAATTGTGTTGTCACATAATTTTACAGTTGCTACTACATTAAAAATTAAAAAAAGATGAAATGGGCAACTTGGTAGAATAAAAGTAGTAAGAGTGGGGGAATGGTAGCTGGCAGGTCTAACAGATGTTAAAATTTCTGGCTTTTGGCTCCAGACAGTGTGTGTGTACAGCTCAGCCAACGTGGAAACTACTTCAAACAAGCTGAAAAAGTTTGGCTATTGCTGGGTAGGGCTGAACTCCATCAGATTCAGCTTCTTTTGAACTTGAAATAAGCGTTTGCTTTCAGTACGTGCGTTAGTCAACTGGAAATGTGGATTTGGTAGATCATAGTTTTCTGCCAAAGAAATACAAATCTGTTTGAAAAGTAGTTAGCTTGTTGCATGAAGTTGCCATGAGAATGGTTTTTAAAATGTGAAGTGTAAGATAATTGCCTCTCCTCTATTTAAGCAGGCTTCGGGGGGAATGAGGCTGCACAGCACCGCGTCCCTCCTGTCTCTTCTTTCCTCCCCTGATGATTTGTAAAAGGAATTATTTAGTTGCAAGGGGCCAAAAGAAATTAACGTAGAGTGCCAGATGTTAGATTTTCTTAAATTCTTGAAATTCATGGCATGCTATGGTCAAATAGAAAGAAATCCAAGCTCGTACTTCCACTGTGAGAGAGGCAGGAGCTCCCCTGTTCCCGTACAGAGGTAAGCTGGCCGGTGGCTGTGCACCCGCACAGGGCTGCCCTTGCAGCAGCAGTGTACACTAAAAGAGCTGTGAGGCTGTCAGGGGTCAAAAGGGTTGATGTTTGTGTGGAAGATGAGGTTTGGAAGCAGAGGATATAAATCCAGAGAGAAATAGACTTTTTGGAGTATTTATCTCAAAAGTAAATGCCTAAAGACGGTTCATCATAGATGTTTTTGCTCCGTGTGTGTGTATTACAGGTGAAAGTACCACTCCACCATTTCTGGGCTTTTGAAGTATTTTGGATGCCTGTTTCCCTGGGCTTATGCCTTTTTTTTTTAAGGCTTTGATCTGAACTAGGTTTTATTTGTTGGTCAGATTTGTCCTAATCTGTGTATAGGGCTCAAGTTTGGGGAAAAATCAACTTATGTGGAGATTGGCACGTGCGATAAGAACTTGTTTCATAGTTGTCTTTCTACATCCATTCCCTGCTTTCTACTGAAGAGAGCACTGAACAAGCTGATGTTCCCACTTGTTTCATAAGAGGTAGGTCTCATGTAAAAAGTAAGTACACAGAAAGGCAGCTTTTGATCACCTGTCTGCTCCCTAGGTGTAAAGAGCTGTAAAAACAAGATGTTTTCATTTCTGTTAGTATGGTAGAACAGAGGAGCTTTGCCAGAGCTTTCTTGTTTTTTTCCTAGATCAGATACAAACAGAGGTGTTGACTAGGTGTTGCAGCTGTAGCTCTTGCTACACAAACCAGACATACCTTTGTCTGTCATCTTCTCCTCAGAGCTTCGTAGTTATATAGCAGAGCTGGGAATTTAAGAGAAGTGAAGTTGAGCCAACTCAACTGAACATGGGAAAACAAACATGGAAAAGAATGTGCTAGAGAATGAAAAAAGATAATTACTTTCTGGACCCAAATTATGCTTTGCTAGGTAGCAGCTGTCTGGCATTCACAGATTAAACAGCCGCTTAGCTAACATGCATTGACAATGATAGCATGTCCTCTGTTTTGCTTCGAGTGCATGAAATGAGGAATTAATTCTCCCCTGCTGAAAGCCATAAAAGTATCCGGAAGTGTGTGTTTACTCCTAACAAACGTTTGTCTGTTATATTCACTATCTGATCTGTGCTTTATATGACAATGCAGAATTAGTGGTGTTAATGCTACTTTGTAAGTAAAAATGTAAAGTAGTTTTATAAAATTACTCTTTCAACAAATGGATTTTGGCTATGAAAGACTTTACTAAATGCATAGTCACTTCTGAGCGGTTTGGTGCATTTTATGGTTTTCTTGGTCCCTTTTAACTTTAAAGATCTGTGTGGTCTTTTGTCTTACAGCATTCCATGTGGAATCCAGGGAGCCTGAAGGAGGCTGTGGAAGTTAGTGGAATGATTCCCTGTGTAGCTGAAACTATGTAAGTATTTGATGCTTGCTTACAAGATCACTTGCTCACCATCAACTGTTAGAGCAGGAATTGCTCCTGATTAGGCATTTGCATTCATCCTCTCGTGCCTTCCCCATTGGAAAGCTGTGTGTATCTGTTCAGAGCTGGAAAAAGATGGGGCACCCCTGATACTGTTCTCTGCTCTCAGCTATTTTAGAAGTCACACGTCTCTGTCTGCTAATAGGTAGATAATGCATAGTGAAAATCTGTGAAGTTCTTACAGACTCTGCCCAAGTGTTTGCAAAAAGTTGAGGCTGGGTTGAGGATTAGTGAAGTTCCAGCAATGTTGGCTTTGCCTTAGCTGATGAACTGTTACTTGGGAAGGGATTTAATGGTTGGCTGAGCTGCGTCCCCTTTTGTTATGAGATTTCCTAAATTTGTCTTTGTGGTGTCCCTGAATGTATGGGATTTTTTTCCCTTCTCTCTTGATATTTTCTTTGTTTTGAAACTCATTGTAAATACCTTGTGATGCAGCACTTTATTAATAAACAACGTAACGCTTGGCTGTGTTTTGTTATTCTCTGTACATATCCAGTAATTTCTATTACTACAGTAACGTTAGTCACTGAAGAAAAATACAGGGTTACTTAAATATGTCCTTTGCATCTTCTCTCTTCCTGCCAGCTCTTCCTTACTTCAGTTCTGCTGTTTTCAATTGTGCCATGGTGTTCTTGTAGCACAGAGAATTATTACTGAGTCACTTTGTTATTTTGCTCTCTTCAAATCTTGGGTTATGTGTGATCTGGTCACTTGAAAATGGAGAGAAATTAATTTCCTTACAGCGCTTTTTAAAAAAAAAACAAAAATCAAACAACCAAAACCCAAACACCAAAAAACCCCCCAAAACAAAAAGCATTAATTAGGTCTTTCAAGTCTTGTCTAGGTTCTCTGTGTAATGTGTTGGGCAATATGGTTCTACACATCTGTTGTTCATAGAGGCTGACTTTCCTTTAACTGGCTGTAGGCACCAGTACTCACTCCCTTGTAGAAAGGACCAGAGAACATCACTGTTGATCTCTGCTTTGCAGTTCCTGTTATGTGTGGAAGGTGGCCTCATGGGCATCTTGATGATTCAGATTTACTGTAGGTTATTGCTCAATACTTGTCTGAGTAATCAAACTTCTTTGGGAGTACTGCATCCTGTGGCGCTGAATCCGTTCCAGCCTTAGCCCCCAGTTTTGATCTTTTTCAGTAGAATGGCAAAACTGCTGGTCAGCGCTGCCTTTAGTGTCTGTGTTACATTGTACAGGCCTGCTACAGTAATTTTGCTGTTGGGAAGTGATCCTTTTGGGACTTGGTGCTTTGCCACCAATCCAGTATAACCTCTGGGTGCACCAGAACTTTATACTTGTAGTTCCCAATCCAGCTGGGAGAAATATCTCTGCGCGTCCTTGTGCGCACTTAACTGTGAGCGACACGACCCAGCCGTGACAATTGCTTTGCTCTACAGTTAAATGAGAAGCTCTGTTTGCCCTCCTGAGAGTGCTTTTTCATACTCCTTGAACACAGAGATCAGTGCAGCTCCTGATGCTGCAATTGGATCCTCTCTCCAGCCTTCCTTAACAAAAGGGCTGAGGCTCCCACTTGTTTGTGTCTCCTTCTGAGGCTCTTGTTCCTCTCATGCCTTGAAACCTGAGTCATGTAGGAAGCGGAGGTGACTAGTAAGTGAAGTGGATCCAGCTCAGTGAAGGCATTTTATAAAAGGGTAGCTGATGGAGCGCCAACAGGCTTGTCTCTTACAAAACCAGATACACACACAAACTGCCAGCGGATGCAGTCTGGCTTTTTTTTTTTTTTTTTTTTTCCTTTCCCAAGCTGATTTTGCTATTTTTGGGGTAGAATGCTTCAAAGTATCTGGCACGTGGCATCAAGTTTCATATAGGAGAAAAGCAAGGAATTGCAGCAACTGTACTTCAGTACCTTCTAGTGTTTGTTCCTAACAAGTAGGATTGTGCTGTGAAAAGCTCCTCGGCAGGGAGGAGGAAGGAAGAGCTCTGTCATCGCCGGGAAGAGCAGTGCTTGCAGAGCCCAGGCAGTGCCTGTTCAGGAGCAGCAGCCAGCTCCTTGTGAGGCAAGTAGGGTGGAGTACAGAGGTGTCAGAGGGGTACGCTGCAGGGGACATGCTTGACTTGCACACTGTGGGTTAATGTTGCTGTGATTTTTGGAATCAGCTATCAGGACACATCCTCACATACAGGTGTTTAATAATGCTGGCTGACCTTCCTTCTCTGTGTTGTCTTTTCATGACGGCAAATGACAATAAACCTTGTCTGTTTCATTGTACTGGTGATGTCACTTTGTAGACTTGAATATTAGATTATCATCATTATACAAGCTGTGGCTTAGGAAGCATGACAGCATGAATCACTTCTGTTGGGAATATTTATGGACAAAGTATGTAAGTTGGTTTTGTAAACTGTTGTGTTGTGGTTTGTTTTTTTTTTACCTTTAAATTGGGATTCCTGAAGTGAATTGAATTCGTGTCTGTCCATTATGCTGCGTGTGTATTTGACTACTACCAGCTACTTTAGAGGAAAGCACCATTTACTAATAGGCAGCTATTCTTTAATCAGCCCATAGGGAAAAGCTGTTCTGAATCCCCAACTACTAATAATTGCTGTTATGTGTTTGAGCAGAAAGTTTTATAAACTAGCTAAACTCTAAACTCTAATACTAGTTTTTACTCAGGGTTTTTTTTTATTCTGTTCCTTTACTTGCATGCTTCTCTCTAAAGAAAAACTTAGCCAAAGTAGTGCTAGCTGCCTTTGAGGAGCTGATGGAAAAACAAGAATTAGTGTAGATTGAGCATTTGAATTCTGATTAATTTAAAGGAGAAAAAAAAAAAAAAAAAGACAGGCTGGTATCTCGGAGTTAATCACTAAGCAGTAATTACTGCTTAATAATATCCTGTTTGTTTTGGTGTATTGAAAAAATGACAGGTGTAGACTAGGGAAGGTGATGTTGCTCAAATGCATGGCACCACAGGAACCAGTGCCAGGCTGTACTCTGCAATTCAAAGAGCTGTGGAGTTCTAAGGGCCAGTGAAATTGTCTTGTGGGTTGCTTATGTGGAAATGCGTATTTTAATGAATCCTTTAAAATACAAATGAATGAGAAATTGTTATTGAATACATTAAATTGACCTTTCCTTGCCTATAAAAATGATGGTACAAAGTTCATCCCTAAGGCAGTTTGATGAGAGGATGTAGCAGACATTGTTCCTTCTGCTGCTTAAAAAGAGTTTTTGTTAGTTTTGTTGGTGGGTTATGGGCTTTAACAAAAGGGAGTGGAGAGGGGAATGGCAGCCAGGTAGTTGAAACCAGCATCCTGGCTGCTAAAGTTGTAGGGGCAAAAATATTTTTTTTGGTTATGAAACTGCATATGTGCTGTTTTGCCAAAGCAAGTATATTGGCTGAGAGAAGATTTATGTTTGTAATCCAAATTTTTTGAGAATTTATCTGCACTTGGTACTGCTGTTCCAAGTTGGTTTACAGCATAAAACAGGGGTTTGGTCTCAGAGGTGCAAGAAAGAATATAGAAAAACTGACATGACATCTATTTTATTTCTTCACTTTTAATTTTCATCTATTTTCTTTCTAATTCTCTAACCAAAGACAAGACAAACCCAATTTTTATCTTTGAGGCTTTTGCCTAACTGACAGGGGAGATGAAATGCAAGTAAGTGGGTAAAGGAGGAATATGATAAGCAATTGCTTTCTTGGAGTTGATGTTTCTGAGAAATGGACTGTCCACAGTGTGGCTGCACGCTGATAGGACAGTGTCAGAGTGTTAGTTTGGTTTTAATAGGGAAAATTTAAGAAACCTTTTCTGTGAGTAAAATATGTTCTCCAAATATGCAAGGCTTTAACATTGTGATTTATAAAAACAGAGTATGATGAAATCATTGTGGCATTTTAATTTTTATTAAAAAACAAACCTGAACTGGAAGTACCGCTTCTTATCTGGATGTGGGTGTCTGTCCTGGAAAAGTTTCATTAAAAAGGCCCCCTCCCCCTGTCTGTCTGGTTACCTGGAGGGAGGAGCCCACTCAAGAAACAATGAATGACTCCGAAACACCATCTTGCGTGAAAAGCGAGTGTGGCCTCCTTTCTGCAGACACACTCCGTGTATGTTTTCAGAATAAAGATCTAAATTCCAAACTCCATTTAAAAAACCCAAACCCAAAGCTTCCTCCCCACACAAAAAAAAACCCCAACCCCCCCAAACTCCTTTTGCTGAAGGTACAGTCTAAATCTAATGCTTAAGTCTCTGCCAGGTTGTCCCATCAGTGTCCCTGTCCCCCCCCTGCAGTGCTTTGTTTCAGTGTTTTATATTCTATATATAAAATGTGGGTATACTTTTTAAAACTATTTCCTTTAAAATATTCCTGGGCTAGGGTAGTCTGTCTTGATGAAGTCTGTACATGAATCAACCTCTTTGTAACCTATGTTACAGTAAGAATTTTAGGAATTTCCTTTATTAGGACCCGTTAGGATACTGCAGCCACTGAGTGAGCTGCATTGATTTCTTGGTAAAACAGCCTGAAATTGCCTGAAATTTATGGCATATGCCAACGTTCTGTACACTACTCCTTTCAGTACGCAACACTTAAATATCCTGAAGTCGGTCTTTTACTGGCAAATGTTATCCCACATTTAATTCTTCTAATATTCTTTGTGGAGAAACAGCAATTTTACTCTGAAACTGTTTTTCAGGTTAGTTGACTGCCGCTAGTGGCATGGTGAGAAGTCTTGAGGAGCAGCTGCGAGGGTGTCTCACGGCAAGGGGACCGTTCTAGAAGCTGGGCTTGGAACATCATGGGCCAGTGTGTCACAAAGTGCAAGAATCCTTCTTCTACCCTTGGCAGCAAAAATGGGGAAAGGGAATCCAGCAGCAAGTCACATAATAAGAGAAGTGCAGTCCACAAAGATGACCATGGTTCAGCTTGTGGGAAGTCTTCAGGAGATATACTTGTGAATGGGACAAAGAAAACGGACTCTGCTGTGGAGTCTAGTCAGCCTCCAACGTTTTCTGGAGATACAAAGAAAGACTCTGTTTCCAGCGCAGAAGAATCTTCGCTCCAAAGGATTGGGGAGTTATTTAGGAGGTATAAGGATGAGCGGGAAGATGCCATACTGGAAGAAGGAATGGAACGATTTTGCAATGACCTCTGTGTTGATCCCACTGAATTTAAAGTGCTAGTTTTGGCTTGGAAATTCCAGGCTGCTACCATGTGCAAATTTACAAGGTTAGTTCTTGTAGAACTTGTAATTATTTTCATATGTTAAAGTATATCCTGTCACCTGTGTGTTGGAGAGACAGCCTCATTAGCTTCACTTACTTATTTCTTCTAACGCTTGCGTTTTAATCAAATTAATTCCTGCCACTGCAGAAGGTAAGCTTTGTATTGTCCTCTTTTCCCCTTCCCCTCACAGTGGGTTTCAGGACTGAAAGAGTGGTTTTGGACATTATGATGAACAGTGTAGTGAGAGTCTGTAGACATTTGTTTATTCTTGATTTACCAAAAGCACTTTTACTGTATCCAGCATTGTCTTGGTGCTGAGATTGGACATTGAAATTAATTTTTGCTTTAAAGCAATGTGAGATTCCTTAGTAATCGCTACCAATTCTGTTGTTATTCTGTAAAGGAATGTCAGACTGCTTCCTAAAAGTTGTTCCTTCCCAACCAGTGTTACACTTAATGTCTTTTTCCAAATAGTCCTGTTAAAGCATAAAGAAGGAAGGAAACACAAGGTTTTTGACACTGGTAGCTGTTTCGTACTGGCTGATAAGTGATGGGTGTTTAAAGTGCTGTCTGTCCTTCTGGACAAGGGAGTCAGTCACAGAATCACAGAATCATCGGGGTTGGAAGGGACCTCAGGAGATCATCCAGTCCAACGCCCCTGCCAAAGCAGGCTCCTTACAGCAGGTTGCCCAGGAAAGTGTCCAGGCAGGGTTTGAACATCTCCAGAGATGGAGACTCCGCAGCTTCTCTGAGCAGCTTATTCCAGTGCTCCAACACCCTCACAGTGAAGAAGTTTTTCATAAAGTATGTGTGGAACTTCTTGTGTTCCAGTGTTTGCCCATTGCCCCTTGTCTTGTCACCAGGCTCCATCCGTTTGGTCCCCGCACTTCAGGTATTTATAGTCATTGATAAGATCCCCTCTCAGCCTTCTCTCTTATAGCATGTGTGATGCTACAGGAAATGACAGAATGGCTAAAACCTAAGAGAACAACAAAACTAAAACAGCCCCTCCCCAACTTGATTACCAATGTCCAGGTAAGAGCAAGTAAAGATTTCCTACAGGGACTTGCTGAGAGAGAATGAGTTTTTAATTTTTTTGGTCTAGCTAGATTGCTTTGAGCAATGCTACCTCTTTTTATTCAGCTAATAACTTTCAAAATTACTGTGGTGTTCTGAGCCTTGAACCAAGCCTCTGCTGTGCACTGAACAGGGATAGCTTTTCCAGCATCTTCAGAGGGTTTGTGGATGTGGGTGTGCGTCAAATGGATGAGTTATTCTGGAATGCAAATGTGGATTTGCTGGAGGCTGCCAGTGAGGGTATTTGCTAACATGGTAAAGGGATTGCAAGTAGTGTCTGCGATTCTGCACAGCCACCCTGAGTTTTAGTAACATCATTTTGGTTTTCTTGGAAAAGGCAAGTCTAGTGGCGAGAGGTTACCTTTGTTTAGGGGCGTGCCCCTCGATACGTGTGCTGATCAGCTTCTTCCATCAAGGAAAGCAATGTGGTCTGCTGTTCTCTTGAGTGCTGCCCTTTCTGCTGCCTTCTCTCCAGCCCATCCTGTGTCAGAGTCTACTGGCTTGGGTTAATATTGGCTGGTTTTAACACTTGCTCATGAGCATTAGAAAAATCACAGCTAACCATCTCCCCACTTGGCCACATTATTAGTAGGCTAATTGGTGTAGGAGTGGTGCTTCAAGCAGTGTTTATATGCTGTGTTGTGGCCTGTGCTCTGTGATGCCCTGCTCTCTTCCCTCTCCCAGCAGGTGCTTTCACTGACTGTTGCAGTTGGGACCTTTTTTTGTTTTGCAGGCTGAAAGAATAACCAAAAGCCACAGGAAAGCCACCAGTGAACTGCTCTGTCCCTTGAGAACAGCTTGCCCAGAGCATGGGTGTTTAGACATGGGCAATATCAAATCAAGCTGGTTTATATTTGTGACGCTTCCATGTGTAAAAGTGGTGTTTTCAAACATTTGGCATTTCTTCTGTGGTAAATTTTATTCACTTTTTAATGTGAAAAGCACTGGATGTGGTTGTATCAAGTAGCCATAGAACCAGACAGCAAAATCTTTCAAATGCTAACAGTGCCCAAACAGATCTGAGTGGTGTCTGTGCTCCTCCGAGCCATGAGGAACTCTTGGAAACTTCTCTCTTTCCAATATGTCCTGTTGCCAAGATCTTTGTGCCACCTGGGCTTAGAGCACACCTTGTCTTGTACAGATAACCCTCCTCTGATTTGGTGTAGCTGAATGGAGATGGGAAGAGTTCGGCACGAGAGGTCGGTGGGAAGCGCTCACACTAACTTATCTTCTCTTGCTTAATAGGAAGGAGTTTTTTGAAGGCTGCAAAGCAATAAATGCGGACAGCATTGATGGCATTTGTGCAAGGTTCCCCAGCCTCTTAAACGAAGCCAAGCAGGAAGATAAATTCAAGGATCTCTATCGTTTCACCTTCCAGTTCGGCCTGGACTCTGAAGAGGGACAGAGGTCGCTACATCGGGAAATAGCCATTGCCCTTTGGAAATTAGTCTTCACCCAAAACAAGCCCCCCATTTTGGACCAGTGGTTACACTTCCTAATCGAGAACCCCTCAGGAATCAAGGGAATTTCCCGGGACACGTGGAACATGTTTCTAAATTTTACTCAGGTGATTGGACCGGACCTTAGCAACTACAGTGAGGACGAGGCCTGGCCGAGTCTCTTCGATACCTTTGTGGAGTGGGAAATGGAGCGAAGGAAAAAGGAAGAGGAAACCAAATGTACTACGTCTTTGGACACAGAGGGCCTGTGTGCAGAGGAACAGACTTAGCGGCGTGGAAGCAGCAGTGACGAAAGTGACCTGTTGCCCTTCATGAAATATAAACTCTGGATGTTTCTGGAAATTACCGAGGCTCCAGATTTTTCTACTTTACACCTTTTTCTGCCTTGTCTTTGAAAGGGCTCTAAAATGCTGTATCATGTTTTAGGCACTTTCTTAATTTTGGTTATTCCTTTTACTCTTGCCCTGAAATATTTGGCCCTGGCTACAAGTTAAGCATTTTTGGGGTTGTTTTTTTTAAGACTTCAGATTAGTATAAGTAAGTCTGATATTTCTTGCACAATGTAGATCTTTTTAGTTAGGTTAAATTAACATTGCTAAATTATACAGTGCCAGATTAAGTTTTTCATACTACATCTGTCAGGGCAGGTCTGTACTGTGTGTAGTGCTGTTTACATTGTTGAAATTTTAGGCTGTAATAATTTTAAGGTTTTACACCAAGATGAACAGCAGTGTTAACTGTTAACTATAAATGCATTAATCCCCCTGATAATAAGGCTCTAAAAAACCAACATAAACAACAGCTTTTTGTAATATGGCTAGTTCCCATTTTAAGCTAACTCTTAGTGAATGAGTCCGGATCATTCCTTTCTTTGGCGTTTCAAACTAAATGTTGGGATTGTTTTATAAAATTACTGTACCTGTCAGTCAACTGAGTGGTAGATGATGATTTGTATCTAAATCTCTTACACAACACATAATAAGAGAGCAGTACTACCTCAGTTTTATTGAAAGTAGACTTCTTGATGGACTTCCATTTTCTCTGGAAGTTGTATTTTTGTGGTTACATGAGAATATTTTTACTTGACTATAAGAACCAAAGGTTCTGCTTCTTAAGTTTGCTAAACATGGACAGAAGCAACACACAAACCCTAAGTCTTCAAGGAAAACTGTGGTATAATTCTGCTTTAATTTGTTTGATTTATACCTAAAGTATTATCTTACTTGTCTGGCAAGCACAGTACTTCTATGTAAGGAACTATCTTTTGCATTAATATTGACAAACCAATTTTTTTAAAACCTATGTTTAATTGCTAAATCGCAGTTAATACTCCACACTTTCTGGAGCAACAATATTGGCATCTGATGACAGAGTGAATTCTTAATGTGTTCTTAATGACAACAGTGTAGATGAGTCATTTTTAGACTGATTTGATAATATTTGGATAGGAGTCAATTTATTATTTTACAATGCCTGTATTGGGACTATTTGCCTGTTGAAACTGTTGTGACTTAAAGGGAGTTTTATTAACACTGGTTGAACTTTTTTGGTTATTGATGCTACCTTTTTTAATTTTAGTATGTCAACTTTTTTACACCTTTTGGTAAAAGGGATGTTTGCCAAGGCTTTCTATAGAGCTAAGTACTGGCTTAATGAATTTGATACACCTCCATGACATGCCTTTTATTTTCAGATCTGCATTTAAGGATCATAAAACAGCTTCAATTAAAAAGAAACCACAACAAAAAACAAACCGAAACAAAAAACCCCTGGACAGTCATCCATCACATCTCATGGCTTTTGGGATATAAGGGTGTTAAAGCTAAAGGGAAACAGATTTTAAATGGCGAGGTTGTCAGTGGATCCAGGATGGCACGCTTTGCACATCTGCTGTGCCTCAGAGGGGTTAGCAGAGAGAGGAGGAGGAGGATCTGCCTGAATTCCATCACTGGCTTTGCTGTTGAGCAGCCTATGCAATAGCTTGGGTCTGAGATCACAAATTACTAACCAAACCTGGGTGTTGAAAACTGTTTAAAGCCAAACCCACGGGCCACAGAAAGCCTCTCTTTTCATCTCATAAAAGGAGAGTTTGGTCCATGCAGCTTTTGCAGGCTCTTGCTGGGAGATGTGTTAAGCTGGAAAACAAAGGTAGTTGTTGCAGGTGATGCAGCGGGGTCTGTCCCTTTGCAGGAGGGGGGCCCTGAACTTGCTGTGTTGTAGGCAAATACACCCAAATCTTTGTCCTTGCTACTATAACCTTCCAAGCTACCATGGCACAAGCACTGTTTGGCAGCAGAACCTGACTCTGATTTGGTGAGCAAAGCACTTGTGCTTGGATAATTGAATTTATGGCGAGACTTTTGCTGGTGCTGTTATTTAAAAAAAAAAAAAAAAATTCCCCAACAGAGGCTGCTTTGTTAGGAAAAGTTCCAAATGGAGACTGATTTGATAGTAAATGAAGACTGTATTTAAAAGTTTGAGACTACTCATTAATTCAGCTATTAAATGCTTTGTTCATCTCTTAATTTATTTTTTTTTTCCCTAAAGGGCATTTAAAATTCTTAGAATGCAAAAACTAACTATTTGAATTGATAGCCAGTGCACACACATGCACACAGAATTGTGGCAGTGGCTGCTACTGATCTGCGTGCTAAACTGCAGCAGCTGGAAGGATGAGGGATGGAGCTCTTGAAGGCATTCATTATCTTGTGGTCTGAATGTGGATTGCAGTAAGGAAATCAATCTGTGGCACATCAAGGCTTTAGCCATTTTAGTGTATCAAATGTAATACAGCTCCTTTTTGAAAGTGGTGATGGTGAATATACAGGAAGGGAAAATCTTATTTCCTGTTGGGGAAAGGACACACAATTCTCAGTGGCTTAAGCCCTGTGCTTTCAGTAGGAGAGGAGGACAGCCTTGATCTTGTTCTGCTGCTTTCAGCCTGGCAGGAGCAACTCCACCCGTTGGGGAGGATACTGGCAAAAATAGCCAAGTGATCTGTCTAGTGAAGTACCTTTTTTTTTTTTTTTTTTTTTTTTTTTTTTTAAGCCTAATTTCATGTTTTTAATTACCGTTTTCAGAATGCAAGCCAGACCTGTATCAGTTTTAAACTCCTGAACCAGGAGCTGAAGGTGCAACTCTGACAGTGCTGAAAGTGAGAGGGGGCGTCAGACCTTCCCTTGGACTGCCTGGTGATTTTGGGATCCTGAACGAGAATAGACCCTACTCTGTAGTGCTGGTGTGCCCGTGTGGGACTGGGGGTTTGTACACGTTCCTGAGAAGTCTTTAACGATACTGGAGCCTCTGAAAATATGCTTGTTCAATGGTTAAACTGTGAATATCTGTGGAACAGGCCAAATACATTCACTCTTCATTTTTATATAGTTTTATTATGTAGGGCACAGGACTGTCGTAAGCAGTGATGCTGATGAAATCCTTGAAACCACTGCAACTATTTAATTTTATTTTTTTTTTATTAGTATGCATTAGAAAACTTGATGCATGTAGTGAATCTGCTGCAACTTGGGATAAATAACTATAGCTAACTATATAGGTATTTTTAGTAATATACTGGAAAACTGGTCTGACATCCACATTCTGTGGCATTTTATTGCCTTCCCTTACACGCAAAGAAATACAACTCCTGCAAACGTTACTCCTGAGTAATAAAACACTGATCACCTGCACCACATTATAGTTTGCAACACCTTTAAAATTTGGCTCCCAGATAAACTGGAGGCTCAGTTGTGCTAATTCTTACTTGTGTGGGTGCATTTCTGAGGTCAAAGACTGTTTATTGATTCAAGTAAGGATTTGAAAGATTCCGCCCATAGCTGGCCATAAAACGTGACTGAGGAGGAGATTAATTGAAATTAAATGCTGAATTGTGAGTTTACCTGCTGCTGGTGCTATGCTATATGGAGAATTACAGCTTTTTAATACTGTGCAATTGTAATGAAAGAACCACGGGAAAAATAAATGAAGGTGTGGTGGGTGGCATGGAATCAGACAGCTGAAGGCTGTGGCAGTTCAGTCCGCCCCAGGACGAGCGCTGGCTTCCCCGGGCTGGCACGGCAGATCTGCTCATGAATCAGCCTCTGAACCACCACAGCTTTTCAGCCAAGCACTTTTTATGAGCATGAAATGAGTCCACTCTGCTCTGGTGAGGAGTGAGTGACCCAGAGTTGGTCACAGATAGCTGTGGCCCCTGCTCCTGAGGGCAGGGTGGCTGTGGGGTGGGGGTTCAGAGTGCTGGGGGCAGCAGCAGCTTTGTCTCTGACTTTTATTTCACTCCTGGTCTGTCTGTCAGAGCCTGAAGAACCCGTGGATCCCAGGACAGGTACTGGCCTGTCACCTGTGATTCCCAGACATGGCTATGCACTGACTAGTGACCTTAGTATTTTCATGACACTGTCAACATAAGTATCTTCCTTACAGTTCCAAGCTTTGTTTAAAAAAAACCCAAACAAACCCAGAAACACTGAAGAAACACCATATAGTTAATAGCCACCTCAGCTGTGATGTAATTTGTTGGCTGAGGTTACATCATTCCCATTCATCAGAATATAATAGTCATTGTGAGTTTCTGGATCTTGCAGCCTTTGTTCTGCAGTGTGATCCTTTTTTAAAAGATCCTTGGTAAACTGGGTACCCAGTTCATCCCCTGAGCTCACTCTGCTTGAAATGTGTGCATGTGAATTTGCCTGTCACATCAAAAAGGAAGATGCTTAACCTGAAACTCAAAATTCTTCAGGGTAGTATTTCAATATACAGCAAAGCATAAATATTTTTTGAAATAAGTATTGAAAGCTAAGTGTCTGCTTAAATTTTGTTGTGTGCAAACAAAAGCATCAGTGTTAAAATTTTCTCTCTGGACTATTGAAGATCGAATCTTTGGTTTTACATTGTCAACTGAAGTGAAACACATGAGATTGTAGGACAGAAGGCTGTAACTTCTTTACCATGAAGTACATAGGTATCTCTACCTCTTGTTTTTAGACTTGAATAGTTGAAGGTTGCCATCCTTTTTTCCCAGGATTTTATGCCTGGATGAGTAATCTTTTTTTTTTTTTAATTGACCCAAATTAAGTATTATCTCTTTGCCATACTTTTTGGTATACTGCTTTTAATCTGCATGCAATCGACCCTTTGAAAGGGAGCCAAGTCCAGCTGCAAACAAGCGTCGGTCCTGCCGGGTGCTAGTTTTGGGGTGCAATAGAGTGACCGACTGGAGCGACATCGCATGTGGCTCAGGGCCTTTGTCATCACAGCCTCTTCCCTGGTCAGGCTACTTGGGCTGACAGTAAATTGAAGGTGGAGCAGCTGCTCCATCTGGACCTTGAAAGACTTTAGGAACCCACCTGATGCAGCGCCATGAGTGTATTTTTCTTTTGATGAAAAATACTGTGTTTTGTTCAGTGTTGGACTGGACCTGTAACACCCAGCAAAGATGGGAGTTGCAGAAGCGTAAAGGGTGCACACAACCTTTTCCTCCCTGAGGTCAGAATCTTGCTCAGGATAAGACCCTTTTGCTTGAGCCAAGCTGGAGCATTCTCAGGTGTATTGGACATGCTGGAGTAGCTTCAGGGCTCAGTTGCATTCATTAATGCATGTAGGTGATGTCCCCTTTTTCTGCAACATATCTGTCCCCCTTGCTTTCCTCCCCCCAAAGAAAACTCCAACAGAATTGCTGGCATTGCAAATCCCAAGTAGATGCTGTGCTGTCGCAACCGTTGCTACAAGATTCTTCCAGTTTGAGGGCTGCTTTTGGGATGTGACCTCTTGCACTATCTGGACGGGCACAGATTTTAAGAGAACAGGGGGCATGTGAGAATACAGAGCATGAACGTACTGGTCCTGCTAACAGCCTGCCTTAAATCACAGCAGTTCCTCGCTACTATTGCAATCCTCAGTCTTTCTGTAGTTAGCTTTTAAAATTCAACAGGTTCTGGAGGTTATACAACTTCTAAATATTTTTTGAAAAAGCTTCTATCTTTGCGTAATTGCACTCTTCAGATAAGCCCTTTTTGGTAACATGTCATTTCACACTACTGGTCCTGCTAACAGCCTGCCTTAAATCACAGCAGTTCCTCGCTACTATTGCAATCCTCAGTCTTTCTGTAGTTAGCTTTTAAAATTCAACAGGTTCTGGAGGTTATACAACTTCTAAATATTTTTTGAAAAAGCTTCTATCTTTGCGTAATTGCACTCTTCAGATAAGCCCTTTTTGGTAACATGTCATTTCACACACAGAGAAAATACCCCTCTCTGATGTTTTTACTGTAAAGTTGGGTTTTTTCCCCTGTAAATGATACTTGGGCTAAAGGTTGCCTACTGCTGAA
>NW_010290048.1:0-18442 GCF_000700745.2 Antrostomus carolinensis | reverse complement strand
TGAATGTTGCCATTTTATGCAGTTACAGCTGCTGACTCTTGCGCTTCTCTGGGCCCGTGAGAGGGGAGATGGTGTGACCAGAGGTGGCAAATCCGCACAGAGGATCGGTGGAGCTGAGGGCTGGCTGCTGGTTTTGTACTCCCGTGTGTATTACATGTTAGAGGACTTCACAGAATACTGCTTAGTATTTTGAAGTTGTGACTTTCTAAGTCACACTAAACATAGTTATCTTTAAAATACGCTTGCTTTCTTATCTAGAAGTTTAAAACAGTCTTTAAAAAAGGAGATGGGCTGGCAGACGTGTTTGGAGGGCCTGGTGCTGTTAGTTGTTGAGTAACTTGTGTTCCAGGAGATGTGGATGCAACTGGCAGGGTTGGGTCCTGGCCCATGAAGCAACTGCAAGTCCTTGACAGGCTGAGTGGAGGAGAAGGGTCAGCCTGGCAGAGCTAGTTGGCGCGACTGGATTTCTTGGAGTACTTGCTTGTGGATCTCAGCCCTAATTTAGCCTCAGGTCACCCTTTATGGAAGGATTGTGTTTTGATGGTGTGTTTGCTCCCAGAGAGATAACTAATTCTAACTAAGGAAATAATGAGAGGACACGTTTGTGTGACTTTCATTGACTGGCACGTGAGTACAACTAGCTGACCGATCTCTCAGTTCCTCAGTAAACCAGCAAGGTCGATAGGATCCAATCTGCCATTCTGTGTGTCGCGAGTGTTTTTGCCTTTTCAGACTTACCCCAGAGATAACCGGGTATGATCCAATTGTCTCGCTCTGGGAAATGATGAATGTATTGCGTGTCGTGGAGCAGACCCGTGCTTCCTCTTTCAGACAGCAGCATGAGAAGTGCTGTGTAAATGTAATGCTTGAAAACGGCTGGAGTAAATTCTGTTTCATGTAGGATCTTTTTTTAAAAGTATGTGGCCAAATTTGAAACAATGATCTAGAGGAGAAGTGGGAGAAGTTCAAGATGATGTATCAACTGAGTCCCATTTGTAGCTTTACAATTACTTTTCTTACGTCCAATTTTGCTCACCATTGTTGTCTGGAACAGAATGGAAACAGCATCTTATAGAATGTGCAATCTGAGGCACAATGCAAATAGGTTGTAATAAGAAGGTTGTCTTTACTCGATAGCAATCTTGAGTGCAATGTTTTTGTTGTTTTCCTTTTGGAAGAAAAGCATTAAGTGCAGTCTGAGATTTTTCTTTTCTTACAAGCAAAGCATTGGTTTGTCCATTACTAACTTCTTGTGGAACTTGTGCCAGATGTATATTAAATATTTTGGTGCTTTTTCTAATCTAAGCTATCATTCATTTACCTGTGAGATTATTGTACTTCTGTATATTTAAATGACCAGTCCCTTAAAGAAAAAAATCCTTTAGTCACCATGTGTCCTGACTACTGTAGCTTTGTAAATGTTCCAGAGCTTCTGGGTTTCCTGTATTCCAGTAAGGTCTGAGGGGAGGGAGGGGAACAGCTACAGAAACCTAATCCACTGGAGAGGGAACTTGCACGCTGTTCTGTGCATTACTGAACGAATGAGTAACATTTGTGGTGTTTACATGACACGTCGGTGTTCACTATTTTGTGCTCAAGCTTTGTACAAAATGTCTTTATTTAAAGTTGAAGTCCTTTTTTACGTTTTCGATTAAAAGGGGACAAATTAATTATTTTTTCATGCCTATAAGTAGGACTCTTGCTAGTTTTATTTGTCACCTCCAGAGTTTCTCAAGCAGGAATCCTGGCTGCTCACTAAATCCTGCCTAGTCCTCGCAGGGAAGTGACCACATCATTTTTAAGTGCGTGGAATGCAAACTAGCTGTTTTTTTCAACTTTGCAGTGCAAGTGTCTACAACACAGAGATGCTGGATGTGAACAGTCTTGACAGGACCGTATTCTCAGTGGGATGAGAGCTGAGGTCAGTTTGCCATCACCCCTAGGGCCAGCTCCCACCTTCCCCTGAGCTGCCTGACCCCGTTGGTCTCTGCTGGGCTGGGGCTGCAGCAGGGACCAGCCGTGTTGGGTGAAGGGACCAACTCCCTTTCACCTTCTGTACTGGCACTGACACTGATGCTTAGCACAGTGTGCAATAGCTACAGCCAAAGGGTGCCAGGCCCACATGGTGTGGATAATGTACTTTTTTAAAATGCAAAAAATTGTCTGCATTCATCTTGCTTAATAATAGACTGCATTTCAGGAGTTTTGGAGGCTTGAAATGTAGGTATGAAGGACACTGATGTCAGCATCTACTGCCCACTCGCTAGTGCTGCCTCTGGGCTAGTGCTGCACTCGCCTTTCCCTCCCTTGCCTTTATTTTTGCCTGTTCCTCCACACAGCAACTCTCAACTTCTACTCCATAAGATGCTCTTTGCTCATGAGCCCAGTGGAATGAACTTGGGGTTGGAGAGTGTAAATATTCTATCAGCTGTATGTAATAATATCTGGAATAATAACTATTTTAGCTTTGCCTCAGCCTATTCTAATTCATATCAAGAAATCCTTCATCTCGTGTTCAAACCTTGTAAAAAACATTTCCTTTTAAGTTTTTATTTTGGTTTTTTTGAGTGCCAAAAGCTCTGCCAGGCATCCTTGTGCTTGGAAATTCCCTCTGTTAACAGGAGATGCTCCAGCAGCCTTTATTTTAGGTGTCAATGGCTGCAAAGCACAAGACTGGAGCTGTCGGGTTGCAAATCACCTCATCCTACTGCTGGGACCGATGATGTGTGAAGTTCGCAGACATGTGCTTTCCTTAAAACAGCCCTTGCCCCTCCCACAACCACACTGTAACTTCTCTTTTTTCTTCTTTTTTGTGTGTGAGGGGTGGTCAGGGAGGGAGGAGAAAGTGGAAATTGTCCAAGAAGTATGAATCACCAATTCCTCCTTTCCATGGACTAAGTACAGTACTTTCCCGGAAAGGAGGCAGCGACTCTGCTTCAGAGCTGGCACAGCACGTTTCCAGAAATCCACACAATTCCCAAGAATAGCTTTTAACTGCTGAGCAGCTGCTGCAGGTACTACATTAACTTGGTGTGCTGGTTTATGGTCTGCAATGCTTTGGTGAAGATAACCCAGCTGGTACATCAGTCCCTGCAATGAACGACTTGCTGAGTGACATCTCAGGCCAATACTGAGCGGGGTTTATACAACAGCCCCTGGTTTGCCCCCAGCTCTTCCCAAGCACTTGCCCAGCTCACCCCCTGCTGAGAAAAACTGCCACAGCACCAAGGGTTAATGGAAAAGGTTCTGTGCTTTAAGATGTTTTGAATAGGTTTTATTTTTAGACTGTAAAAGATACAGAGTGAAAACCTATTGTTCGTATGGTAAGAGGTCTTTACAAAGACATCAATATTTAAAGTAATTAAAAATATCTTAACAAAAGACTTTGCTTAAAAACTTGGCAGTTTAACAAGCACTCCTCCCTCCATCATCTTTTATTCCCATCAGACCAAGGCCAGATTGTGATCCATGCGTGCTGCAACATAAACAAGACGTGTGTTATTTCTGCTCAGGGTGGCCTTGATGCACATGAGCTTGCTGCTCGGGTAGGGAGATGTCTGCAACCCTGAGGAGCAGCAGACACAAAAACCTTGGTGGTTTGGGTTTTTTGTTTGGTTGGTTGGTTGGTTGCTTTTTTTTCCTCCCCACCCAGCAATTATTTAGCATTCTTTTTAATCAAAAAGCCTTCTCTGGACGGTCAGCCCTCTGGGAAACAGTAATACAGGAACCTGACATGGCAAGAAACATCTTCCAAGCCTGGGCTGGAGCTCCCTTCCAACCCACTCAGCAACCAGAGAGGTGAGCCCAGGCTCTGTGGGCTGCTGTAGGCTCCTTGTGGCTGCAAACTCCTGAATCCCCTTGTTCTGCTGGTGGGATTCATACCCCTCAGGGATGCAAGACAGAGGTAAGCTTGTGCTAAATGAGTTTGAGAAGTAAATTTGGACCTGCTAAGACCAGCGAATCTGCTGCAAAAGACACAACAGTGTGGAGTGTAACGCCACAGCCCTCCTCCCCTCAGACCCTTCCAGTGGGGCTGACAGGTCAGTATGCAAAGGAACTGAGGTGACACTGTGGTGCAGAGATGAGGCAAATGACTGCCTAGAAATGTAAAAACTGACTCAGTTGAAGCCCAGAAGGCAGCAGATGATCAAAGGACCGCGTGTGCTATTAAACTGCCTGCAGAGGTCAGCCCTCAGTTCAGGCCTCCCCATGGCTGAGTTAAACTGAGGCAGAATTTGATATCGAGCTTGTGCAAGAAACCATTTACTCACAGCTACACGCAGCCAGCACTTCTCTAATAAGGTAGGAATTGCTGCTGTCTTATTTTGTTTGCTGTATTCTTTGGTGTGTGGGGAAAGCAGATAAATGAACTTTAAGAAGAAAAATACTAACCCCCCTAACTTTTTTTATTTTTTAAGTTATTTGCTCTAAACAATTAGATCAAATCATGGCAAGAGGAGCCTTTGGCTTGCAACCTTGCTGAAACAGTTTGTCACTAGCATTAAGACTAAATACACTCTTGGATTGGGAGGCACCTCCCTTCTAGGGCAGGTGCACAGCATAATACAGCATCATGATTCTTCTTAGGAAGCTTTGCAAGTAAGAACAGAGCCTGGCCGGGCTGCCTAGCCAGGCAGAAGAGATGCTGCTGAGGAGCTCTGTCTCCCCACTTCTATTTCAGGGCATGTCTCCCAATCTCCACAAGGAATGGTATCCCTGCTGCTGAACGGAACCTGAAGCAAAGCAAGGGTAGATGTGACCTTTATTTGACTGTCTGAACAGTGACACAGGGAGAGAACAGACAGAGGACTGCTGAAGTAAGTATGTACTCAGTAACTAGGGCCTCGCCTGGGAAAGATTTAACCTTTCTGGTTAATAATTAAGCAGTGAATGACTGGTAGTTCAGGCCCCAGAGGCTGAAATGCAGGAAGCTCACCCCATCTAGAAGCATCCTTGATATTAGCACTGAAGCCCAACTCAACTCTAGGACTTGCCCCTTCCTATAAAAGCTTTAGGACTTTTTCTAGTCATGTCCCTCATGTAAGAATGAACCACCTCCTTATTGAGCTGTGGCTGAAGCACACACATCAGGGTTCCACAAGACAACTGGTAGATAGTGCCTTGGCTGCAGCAGTTAAGTGGTTTTAAAAAACAAACAAACCCCACCAAAACCACCCAAAAAACTGCTGTGGAAACTCTGCTCGATTCTCTCCTGGGAACATAAAACTTACCTTGCTGTCAACAGGGATGAAACATCCAACAGGGGAAGCTAGGTGAACTGAGAAGACCTGTGTAATTAACCAACACTGTACTTCAGCCTGGCTAATCTGGACCATCAGCTACATAAGTGGTTTTAGCTCTTGTGCTTGTTCTGGGTCAGGCATGGCTTATGGACAGAACTTACTGGTCAGGTTTTATTGGTCTAACATAAAAGTACACCAGCTTTTTCAGGCCCTCTCTCAGGCTCTCACTTCCTCGTGCAGGGTTCTAAGTTTTAACAGATTAAGGTAAAAATATTTGGCTATGTATTTTCCTTGGCTCTTTGCAGAATAGGTGGCAAGTTACCTGTTCATTCCGGGAAAGAGAACAACGCACAGGGTGTTATTCTGCAGACTTCTATAAAGCTTTTTGATATGCTGGTCTAACTTCTTCATCTCTTTCCTTAGATCCTGTTCCTGTATAACAGAATATCAGCATTAAAATTCCCAATTCACCTGCAGGTCTGTAATGATCACACTTAAAAGTGTGTGTGGTGAGACTGACCCTCGGGGTGTCAGGGATCAAACAGGTGCTGAAGACAGCAGTGACTCTGTTTCTCCTGGCATGTGGTGGTGCAGTGGCTCAGCAGCAGGGAGAAGCACACACTGTACTCAAATGGCACTACAGCTTCCTCCAGTAAAAGTGAGAGCTGCAACTAGAGCTGTTCTTTCCTGTACGGCTACACAACTACTCACCTCTGCCTCCCACACCCCTCGCTCGCCCTGTACACTGCTCTGCCTGCTCCCATGGTAGGCTTCAGTTGCTGTGTAGCATCACTCACTGCCCTGAGCAGCTATGCTGGTTTTCAGGTTATACAGTACCCTAAAACCATCACATTATCTCATGTGATATTACCTCTCCAACCTGCCTTGTGGGATCTGACCCTTGGCAGCCACTGCTCCACCACAAGGAGACCCTTCTGTTACAGGCAGCTCTGCACCTAAGTGTGCTCAAAGCTACCACTCCTGGTTCCCAGGGCACTGCAACAAACAGCAGCACAGCCTTAAACTCACAGTGTCAGACAGTTGCTCCATTTTCTCATGTGAGATGTTTCCTCCTTGCTTCCCATTGCTGTGATTCATTTGCCAAATCCATCTCCAGAGGTGACCTGAAGCAAGAGCATTCCTACTTCTTAGTTTGCTGCCCTTCACGGTCCATCCATTTATAACTTCAAGAGCAGCCAGAGCACTCTCTGATTTCTGGAATTCTGAAACACAAAGAGAAGGGGAAACATGCTTTGGCAGTGATGCTGCTGCCCTGTTCCTTGGGACCTGTAGAGCAGGGTTAAGGTGTGGAGCAGAAGGGAGACAGGAAACTGAAATCACTGCAGCAAAGCAGCTCCTCATCTTGCTATAGGTAAATATCAGACTATAGAAATGCCAGTTAACTGCAACAGCACCTTTTCAGGGGTGATTACTTGTCTGCATGAAGCTGCGCAGTATTGGAGCCAATGAACTACCCTGGAACTTAGAATCTAAGTAAAGATAATTTTTTTTTAAGCAGGTGGTTTGTTTTTTTTTTCCTCTTTTAAATATTTAGCTGTAAACTGTTCCTTCAAACCATACATGCTTTCACTGGAGTACTTTATAAATACCATCACTATGAGCATACAGGAGTGTCAGTAGCCCTTGCTGTGTCTGTGCAAAGTCCCAAGGGCTGCTGAATAAGCTTATTTGAAAGAAAGAAGCAGGCTGTAAGGGAAGCTACTTACTGAGGAAACAGCAGTTCCTGTGCTTTCCACTCTGGAGATCCTTTGGCAGGAACAGTGTTTCCAGGTCTTTCAACTGGCTGAATTCTTCCTGCAAGTCCATCTCTGTTACTGACTTCTTTAGACCCGCCACATAAATCACACCTTCGTTTTCTACATCCAGTTCTAGTTCCTTTATCAAAACATCGCAGTCCAGCACTGCTGCAGTGACAGGTCTCTGCACCTGGAGTGGTTTATGCAGGAGCAAACACAGTATGTCAGCCCAAGCAGCTCTGTGTTCTGAGTCTCTATTTGAAATTTTCTTTTCCCACTACCAAAAGCTGACAAGGTATTTTCCCTCCTTTGAAAAAAGTATGGGTAATGAAGGCTAACTTAATTAGTCATGAAAAAGGAAGAGAGCGATCATGTTTGCAATGCAGAAACACTATAAAATTAAGAACCCCGTATTCTGTAGGTGGCATTTTAACACCCTGTTACTTGGCTCATTCTTTTAAAGCTGCAGTTGGAGGTCAGAATGCTTTCTAACTCCCTTTTGCTGACAGGCCGAAAGAGAGGGCTAGAACCATTTCCTTTCTGCCAGTGGCCCTAAACTGTCCAGGGACAGGGAGATGGTAACAGCACAACCAACCAGGATTTGCCTGGATGCTATGCTGTGATTAGCTGTTAAAAGAGACACATTGGATGCTGTTCCTGTGCTCAACATAACTTGGGCTCCTGTATTTGTGTTGTTTACCTTAATGCAGGATCCTGCTACCTCAGCTCCATCTAGGCTTTCCACAGCAAGCTGGGCAGCTTCCAGAACTTCGTATTGGATACAGACATAAGGCTTGAAACAGACCAATGAGATACTTCAGGCTTATCAATAAGACACATTAGTCCTCCCTTTTTAAAAGTCAAGTCTCAATAAAGTCATGGTGTCTTTTAAACAGAGAATATAAAAAGGTTTGGGGGTGATATATGTAACACTCCATATACCATAGCTGTTAAACCAACCTTCAATTAGCTCGTCAATTAATAACTTCCTCCCCCCCCCATTAAAGGCCTTAGCATATCAGTTCTCTTGGGAGGGACAAAAAGCATCTCAGCTTCTCCAGTGCTCAAAGTCCTCAGTTTGAACAGCATGGTCAAGCCACATGAGCTATTTCTATTCTTGCCATTGTGTGAAACAGCTTTTAGATACCTTGAACTGTTGTAGTTGACAACTAAACCACCAGAAAAAAACCCAAACAGAGTAACTGGTACTTCAGTGGTTCTAATCCACATCTTTCCAGGAGATTACTCAGGCCCTGCCTGTCAGCAAGCTTAGTGCTTTGAGTGCTTCTCACCTGGTATGTTTCAGTTATCACCGTAAGAGATCGGATTGGTCCACACCTCCCAAATTCTTTTTTCACAGACTTCAGGCAAAAGCTTTCTTCAAAAGGACCTGCGTAAATTGTCAGCATGTCAGTCAGCTTGCTTCTCACCTGTAGGAACACAGATTTAGAGAAGGAACCTCACAAAGCAAAGGAACTACTACTTGGTGCCTCCAGATAAATAATGTCTCTTTCCAAGCTCAGCAATGAAGGCTATTCTCAAAAAAAAAATAGTACCTTTTCACAAAGTCCAGCAAGAAGGTGGGATGTGATGTATTCTGGACCCAAACTGAACTGAATGATACTGAATGTGGACAGGGGAACATCTTCTAAGGCTCTCTGAAGAATCTGAAGAGAAAACAGTGTACAAAGCTCAGAGAAGTACAAGACAATTGTACTGCAAAGGATCACAAACAAAGCTATTACTTGAACTTAATTCCCAACTTAATTTTCATTATTGTCCAAGGAAGCCCTCAGGCAGAAATTCTTCTTTAGCGAGTCATGAGAGGATGTAGAGGATCAAAGCTTATTTCCAAAATGTTCAAATGGATTTAGCTAACCTGGTATTAACACTATTGGTAACAGTACTGTCAGTCAGCTTTTTAAAATCGGACTCATCTACCCACCCCCAGAACAAGAAGAACTTTGAACTACTTCGATACTTGCTTAGACCAACCCACTCTAAGTCCACTCACCTGTTTGTTTGAAGTGCTCAGGTTACTCTGACACAAGCCAGAAGAGTCTAGTTCCTGTCTGCCCAAAAGGAGGGGTTTCTGGCCAGTCACTTGCAAGCATTCTAAAAAACTAGCAGAGAGAAGAAACCTGTGAATCACAAAACTTATCACTACATGGCGAATTAAAAGCTTTCAAGTGCTTGTCAGAGAGATATAATACAGGTCATCAAAGAAACTTCAACATCAAAGGAAGCCTAGAAAATGCTTTGTGAAATTTAAGATGCAACTTCTGAAAGTTCTTCAGTGCTATGCTACAATTATTTGTGTCTCTCTGAAGATCCCGATTGCTTCTCAAAAATATAACACACTTTGATTTTACTGAGGATTCAACGGAAGGAAAAACATGCATATTTGAGAATCTTATTACCATGGTTTGGATAAGTGTGGAAGCTCACTCAACTGTTTCTGGACCCTACAACCTTGTGGCTGTAATGCAGCAGCTTTGTTCTGTGAGACCTCAGCCAGTTTTTCAGTTGTCAGAAGCATCTCCAAGTTTAGTTCTGCTACCTTGGGGAAGGAAGAAGATTAGTAGTTGGCTTTCATCTCAGCTAATTGTAGCTAACCAAAAAGCATGTGCTTTCTCTACGAGTCACACAGGTAGGCACACCTCACAGTAGTGAAGAAACACAGGCATTAATTTCTTGCCTTATTATTGTCTGTTGTCATTTTCAAGCATGCAGCACTCACAGCATCAACCAGCAATCATCTCCAAAAAAGTTCTCTCAGAAATCAACAACACAAGCAAGAGACTCATAAACCAGCTGAATCACAGCCACAGTATACAAGGTCTCTCACTTCTTTCATCTGGAAAAATGACAGGCAGTCCTGCAGGTTGGAAGTGTCTGAATCCTTCTTCACCCAATGCCATTCTTCAAGATCAGCAGCAAGGCTGATTCACATCAGTGTATGAGTACTGAGAACACTGGTAATGCTCCAGATTATTAAGATACCTGGATATATGCTGAAAGTAACAAGCTGTCAAAATTGAGGCCTCTACCCCAGCTCCATTTTCTCTTTTAAATCAACATGAGGATGAGCAAGAATGTTTGGGGTTTTTTTAAAAATCTTTATAAGCACAACTTGTACATTCTGTGATTAAGGACAGAAATAATAATTAGATACAGCTACCTTTGCTGGTCCTTGCTCAATAAAAAATTGAGCCAATTCCAATGCGGCTCTAGCATCTTCTGCAGGATCATGCCCAAGCTTCTCTTCACACTGGATCTCCTTCCTACAGCATCAAAATTAGGTGTACAGGCAGGTTATCTGTTTTTCCACACTGATCAACATCCTGTCCTTTCTAAACTGGGGCCTTCTTGGGCAAAATAGCTTTCCCCTCTCCAAAAAGGATTTCAGTTCTGTGCAGCAGCATTCTTGTGAAATATTCCCAAAAGTTACTGCAAGAAATGTTTTTGCAATGTTGAGCAAAACAGTGTTCACCGGGTCTGACAGAAGCAGTGCTAATGCTTGGTACTCTAATGCATGACTATTTTTAATTTTAGTTCTTCCATGACCAATGACCAGCTCACAATTTGCACACAGACAGGGAGGCAGCTTCGAATTCAGTGAAGTTTGGTGCTGCAGAGTATTAATGTTCACTATGTGAATGGTGAGAACTGTATCACTAGGACATACTATCCAGTGGTAGCTATGACCCCCCATGAGAGTTTCTAATATTTCCCCTGACAATACAGTAATAATCTTACCCTAAAACAGCTCTGGCTAGAAATTTTAGCTTAAATCTTCGACCCTCATTTCTGGCAAAAAGCAATGAAGTATCAATAACACTGGGGTGGATCATCTGGAGGAGAGAAAATATCACCAGTTTAATTTAAGAACAGCAGTCATATAGAACAGGGTAGTAACTCCACTGTTATCTGTTCCTCTGCCTTTTCATCTCAGTTGCCAGTTTCTCACTGATAGATAACTGGTCTACAACAAGACACTAGATGGGAATAATGAAACAAGACCAACTCTCCTTTCTAACACTCTATTGGGAAGATCTAGATTATGTCAGAAAGATTAACTGATTCAAGCATTTTAAGCTGGTTAAATTAAGTATAGGAAAGACTTCAGTTCTTCTTGTGACAGAGCTATCAAAAGCATCTGGCTGAAACAGAGAGGTAAAGCTTCTGTTGCAACCATATCTATATCTGGACAGGCTCCTCCCTTCCTTTTGGGTTCTGAACAGCCCCTTGCAAGTTTTATAGATGTAAGGAGAGCCTTTCTCTTTTAAATTGTTACAGACATAAGGCTGTTCATAATAAAAAGCAATTAACAAATGTTCACTAATAAAAAGAGGAATTGTCGATAGTTTTCAGGTCTGAAAAGAGTATCAGAGGGTTGCGAAAAATACTCTTAAAGGCATACTCACTTCCAAAGCCTGAAGATCAGCATTTAAAGAATGACCCACCAATACTGCATCAGGGGGAAGCATTTTTTTAAGTCTAGTTTGGATGTCTGGCAGTCTTGTTTTCACTGGAAGAAGCATTTTCTTTGTGATTCCTGAGAATCTTAAAAAAAAAAAGTTGGATGACTTAAAAGCAACACATTAGCAACAGCAGCTACTGGAGAGTATTACAAGCAGGGCATGTAAAATATGAACTCAGTGTAACTAATAACAGAATGCTACTTCCTGCTTTCTGTTCCAACCTAAGAGCATATACTGCAGGTATACTAAACCTCTATGAGTACTACCACATCTCTGTCAAAAGTTTCTCTCTCAAGTATAAATTATTCTTAAGTGATGCAGTTCTTGGCATCAGATAGCACAGGTAAGGAAATACTGCAAGACCGATGGTGGAAGATGCTTCCAAATAACCTAAGGGGATTGGCACGTCACCTCCTGCATAAAGCTGGGCAAAGTTTTGCAGAAGACAAGGCTTGAGTTTTACCTGCTTTTGTTATAATCCTGAGCCCAACCCTAGAGGTGTGTGAAAGCTGATTAGCTGCTCTATTCATTTTTTTACAGATGAGCAAACTTAGCTAAGGAGCAGAGAGAGGCAGATTGCAATCTGATTTTATAGCCAGCAGTAAAGAGTAACTTCTACTGTATATCACTAAAGTGTAACAGAACTTTTCCTCTAACGCTGCAGAATGACAATGCTTCTGCCTAGCCACATGGGCACTATGTATCAGAGTGTATACACAACTATTGGTAATTCTCATCACATAGCAAGAACTGTGTTCTTAACACTGAGTAAAATGCAGTAAGCATCCTTGCAAATCAAAGGCTTCTGAAAGGTTCTGTGTAATGAGTTTAATTTGTAAGGGTTGCAGCTCTTAAAGAAGAAGAGATAAGACACTTATGTGCAAGTCACCTGGTGCGGTAGTTCACTACTGTGCTTTCAGGTTTGACTAGTTCATTCAAGAGGCATTGACCCTGCGCATCCACCAAAGAGACACGAGTGACTTCATTCCCTTTTGCAGTCAGGCACTGTCAGGAAGAAGCAGAGGCAGCTGTTACATCAGCATGATGCTGCCACTCCAAAACCGTAGCCAACATCTGCTTTGGCTGCAGCCAGCATCACTACTAAGGAGTTACTCAACTTAGAGATCTACCACTCACAGCTAGTTGTTTTATATTGTAGCATGCTTCATTTTAATTATTGAATGCATTATAAAGAAGTGCTGATTTCACAGAATCAGTCTGTGCTCGGCCCTGCAGAGCTGTCACAGAGCATCTTCACCAGAGATGGAAAGTTCAAAAGCAGAGCCCAAGCTGTATCGTTAGTTACTCAATGCTGATGCCAAATAGGCACCTCTGCAAGGTCCAAACTGCACGAAAGAAGGAATCTTCACCACAGCGTGCTGCCAGAACTGTGATGGCTAAAGGAAAGGTGTGTGATAGGGAAGTATCTTTCCTTTCCCAAAGTTTGGGGAGGGCTGGGAGAAGGAGTTCCACAGCAGTCTCAGGGGTTACTGCAGCATTGCTGATGGGCCTGGCAGATCCAGCTGCTGCTCTGACAGCCATGGCAGAACTGAGCTCTCTGCTGCACTGCTCAAGATAATATTTCTGTCTTGCTGCCAGAACCACTTCCCAAGTCCTTCCCAGGGCTGCATTAGCACTGGTACCATCAATGAAGGGACTGGCAGCAGATATTAATATATCAGAAGTCGTTTAGCAAATACACAGGGTGCTTGGCTCACTTTGGAATACCTGGTAGGAGTTTGGTTGCTTGACTATATTTTGTAAGGCCACACACATATATTTTTACCATTTCACAATCCAGACCAAAGAGGGGGCTGCTGTCTGTCCTCTGCTGATCACACTCTGTATGTACATAGCCCTGACAGCCAGGGGAGCCTAGAACAAAAAGACACTCATGCATAAGAAGCAGACCTCTCTCTTCTAAAACTCATAATATATCTTATATGACCAAACATACCACTAACTGTCAAAATAAAAAATAAAAATCACAACAAAACAAGCCCTCAAAAACTGACCTTTCATGGGATAGTCATTTTTCTTCTGCTCTTCTGAAGTTAGAATATAGCTAGTAAGGCCTTGTTTTTTTTCTCCATATTTCAGAATGATGGGATCACATTGCAAGCCTGAGCTTTTAGGAACACATTCACTGCCAGTGGAAGTCAAACCTGTAAAATGCAGAAACATCTGTCAAGCTCAGACAGCACTCCCTGCTTGCAGTTTTCTGCATTAGTATGCACTTTAAGAGGCAACACCATTTCAAAGGAAAACACTGCCTGGAACAATAAACTGGAGAAACAGATGGATGGACAGACAGACAGACAGTTATTTATATCTCTTGCTCTCTCCAGTTTTTATATGTATGTCTATATCTCAGATATACATACACACGCTATATACATTATATATATACACAATTATATACACACAGTATTATATACAACGTATATAGTGTATATTGCTACATATACAGGTAATATACTTGATATTCAGGATACCTTAATCTTTTCCCCTTTTTCAGCTACTGACACTACTGGGTGATTCAGAAACAAGTCACACCACAAGTCTCTGTCTCACATTCCTTTCAGAAACAGACAGAACAAGCCTGCCTTGTAAGCATGACAACATAATCATCTGTTACTTCATGTAAGCTGTGAAAGAAGTTCTCTTTTTTCCTGCCATCTCTGTGAAATTCTTTCCCACAAGTATTATCAGGACAAGATGTGCTCCAAGTGTGGCTCACAAAGAAGCAAGCGCTGAACTGACACCAGAATCCACAGTTGTATAAAGTTAAATTACCCTGTAGGTGATGCTCTGCAGATTGCACTTAAAAGAAAAATATACCTGACATCTCAGATCTGTGACTGTGCAGTAGGTTGACAGTCAGGATGCTAGAGGACTTTGTCAATACATTGAAAGTAACAGCTGCTCATTCTCCCATTTAGGACTTGAATTCAAGATTCTTTGTTACACTTTAACAATTTCAGTGAAGTTCGCACTGTAGTCTCTTGCGGGTTTTGTACAAGCCTGTTGGATTACAATCACCTCTATAAAGAGTGTAAAAATAGGAAATCAGTTGTGAACACACCCGTTCTTTACCTTTATTTGCTGCTCAGTGTTACTAAGAAAACTAAAGAGAAATGAGTAACTGCTTAGTTTGAATGTAATTTATATCTCTGTATCTTTTATTAGATACATCTTAGAATAAAATAACCACAAAGTGGGTAACAAAGCATCAGAATTTTGGATTAAACATGTTAAAAGCTTTCTCTCTGCTTCTTGCATTTACTTGTGACAATAAGTCCAAGAGAGAGTTACTGAACTAGCCAGGGTATCTAGCCTCATGGTTTAAGGTATGTTTTCCTTTGAAAACAAGTTTACCACAGCAGTATGATGGGATTGCAAAGGATACAAAGTCATAAGTCAGTGTCGAAAGTGAATCACTGTGGTTGAAAGAGATGATGCAAAACTAAGCAAGATACCTTGTGCAGTGGTTTGAGGTTTCAGGTTTGCTCCTTCTCCACAGAGGCTGGCTAGGAAGTTAGCGGAAGGTGTTAATGTGAATCTCTGAAAAGAGAGATGTGTTAGAGACTTTGAAAAAGCAGCAGAAATATCAAGCAAATTAGATGTTTCTTGATCCCCAAACCAGCCAAATTTAGAAGAGGATGGATCAAGAAGCACTGGAATCATGTTTGGTGTTTTCCCAAGGAAGACAAAAAAAGTAAGACAAACCAAACCTGTTTTAATGACAGATGATACAGGATTCTTTGTACTAAGGGACAGATTTGCCTTGTCTGATATGATCAAGAAGGCAAATCTCAAGACTTTCTTTGATAGAAACTAAAGCAAGTACCAGACTATCCAGTTAAGTTGTGATCTGCATTTCCTGCAGTTCGGGGAGAATTCTCGAGAAGTCTGCATCTAAGTGCTTCTTTCTTTCTTCCTTCAAAAATGTTGCTCGTAACTCAGAAAATTAAAATAATTCTTCTAATAATCTTTTTGGGAAATTACATAAAGTGCAAATAGTAAAAGTGAGATTTTTAACCAGTGGGAATAGCATAACTCTATTGAGAGTCTCCTCACTCACCCAGAGTACTAATTCCAAATTAACTGAGATATTTTTAATCTCATTGGCATCCTGAAGATGCAGGAAGCATAACAGTGAGAGGACTGAAACATCAATACACTTTTCATGTGGTAAGGCTTCAAAGACTTAAGTACTGAAAACCTGTTTCTAATATCAAAGCCTTGGCCTTTGTTCTGAGCTGACAAAGGCTACAAATAGATCCTCTCATCAGCTTGCTTTGGGAGTCAAAGATGGCCACTTCCTATTGGAAAAGGCAATAACTTCACTGCAGCGATCAGTCCCTGGGACATGGTTTCAGGACTGGAAGAAGTTCAGAAGACAGCAATACAGTCTGGGGACTTACATGCCGGAACACTTTTCTGAGGTGTTTGAACTGCAAATAGAATTTGTAGAAATGGAGTTGGCTCACTTCATGTAGAACAATAACCACAACCCCAGCCAGGTGGCTTTGGTGATAAATATGGCACCAGCTGCAGTTTAAAAAAAAAATAAAAATCAAAGCAAAACAATTATCAAGCATTCTTAAAAACAAACTTGGAACCAGCCCAGCTTTTAAGTCACAGAATGGCAAAGTGCCAAATGACTTCAATGAGAAGAGGCTTTATAGCTTATCTCAAACAGACACATATTCCTAGAAGCCTCATAATATGAATTATAACAAAATTCTGCTGCTGTACCATTTCAAGACATTTATACCTCATTTATATGCATCAGAATGTGAATACACGAGTAACTTCAGCTGCAGTGATGCAGTCTAGTGAATTAATGCAGCAAAAAAAGTTTCACAAAATATTTTTCTATTCACTACTAAAAATCTAAAGTTGGATCATTTTTGCCTTCAGTTTCATTTCAAAATTCATTACATTTCACCATATTTTTGCCATCTAAGGTTATATACCCTCCTCAGCCTTTCCCTTCCACTGCTGAAAAGCTGCCCTGAAAGAGGGCAAAGTCATTGAAATGTTATTCCCAAAATGCTCTAGAATACCCTGCTTCAATTGTATCCGACATGAAACACGTTACTATTTTTTGTGTTGTGTTAATATTTTTACCATGGTATTTGTTTCTCAGTGTGTGAAGCTTCTTCTGTTGCACAAAATTGTTTAGTTTTTGATAACTGCATGAAACAAAACTATGAAATGCTGGTATTTCTGTCAAGAGAGGAATTCTGGTCTCCGGCCAAGTCTAACAACTGTATCTACATAACACAGGCTGTCATTATGGTAACTGCATTGCAAGGATTCCAAAACCAGCATGGCCAGTGTGCCTCTAGGTAGGTTTTCACAACATGTGAGGACACAGGACAGGGTTGATTCCTGAATATGAACGTGTTGTACCTGGGTTGTGTTGCATTGTGGCATTTTCCCAAAGCTGCATACTTTAGTAACTCGTACAGCTGGTCACGGCTGATTTCACAGTCCTCACCAAATAAAGCTGCTGACAAGCGAGATGATTTTTCCTGTAAAAAGGGAAATAAATGCTAGTAAATAAAGGTTTTAGGTAATCACACAAGTGCATGGATAATAAAGTTAATTATAGGGTAAAAGGAAACTATTTACTATTTGGAAACAATCAACTACATTTAAAATAACTCTTCACTCATTACAGGCAAAAGTTTCCTTTCTGATCACACTTTAATATTAAATTTACTATCGATATTTCAGTAACCTAGGTACTCTAACTTCAAAAATTGATTGAATAAAGATTAATGTAAGTAGGTGTACGTAGTAAGGAGACTTAAAAGTTATTTGATTTGCAAACATGATGTTCTGCTCTCTCAGCATATTTGCCCACTTGCTGCTGTAGAACTTTGGGCATTTATACAACTGTTTCATGTAGCCACTTTGTGTAAGGTTTCGCTGAAACCCACTGACTTCATTTACATTATGGGTTTGCTGACCCCTGCAGGAAAAAACAGTTTCAGTAAAATCCAGGGAAACTGCAGGAAGAAAGCACTGGGTAGATGAGATGCAATGGAGACTGTACCACACAGTTCAGTGCAACAGCTCTTTAAGCCTGAATGCAAAAATGCACCTAAAAGCTCATCAGCAAGTAAATGCATGATTTTGGAGACCCTGACTGACCATGTGGCCTGTTCCAATGCTGCTCCTTTGATCTGTAAAAAAATTAAAGATACTCTTTTTTTTATGTGATGTAAAGACATCACAGCATACAGGGGAAAAGAAAAAAAGGCCACAGAACACTACAGAATATCATCTGCCACAGAAGTTGTGTTTTCCCCACCACACTCACAAGCCTTGAGCTCATTAATTCTGAGAGAGCCTGCCCACGTGGGATTGAGCATTGGGCAAGAAAGCTAAACAGAGGTGACAACCTTTGAGCTTCAAGTGGTTAAGAATCATCTGGTAATAATAACACAGCGAGGTGTAATTGCAGAGATGAGTCCCTCATCTCTGTGCCAAGTTAGACCAATCTGTAATGACACCATTGTTTTCAATAAGGCCTAATTAGAGCTTTGCAAAAAAAACAAACAGCAGAAGTTTAATTTCACCAAGCAAAGGCTACCTGCCAAGCACAGGAATGTCACTCCTAACCAGGTACAAATAAGCCTGATCTCACGGGTCAGACACGCTTACTCTCGTCATTACCGGGACTAAGTAAGTTGTAACCTGGGGGAGTGTGATGTGACCAGGAGGTCGAAACTCTGGGTTGACTCGCACCCTGCAGGTGTGAATGTGCTGAGCAGAACCAACGCTCCTTTCAAGAGCCACTTTGTTCAGGGAAAAAAAAAGATACTGGAGAGTGTATTTATTTTTTAACAAAATTCCTTAAGCGTCAAGACCTAACACTGAAATTGAGTTCAGTTCCGTATTTCCTGGGGCATCCATAACTCCTGTGGGTGTCACCTGTATC
>NW_010290047.1:0-520 GCF_000700745.2 Antrostomus carolinensis | reverse complement strand
ATCCAGTCCAACCATCAACCCATCACCACCAGCTCCACTAAACCATCTCCTGGAGTTTCTTGAGCACCTCCAGTGCGTTGAACCTTCTCATGGTTGAGAAGCTTTAATTAAATATTCACGTTTTACAACCAAAAATGTTTTCTATTTTGATCAGACTCCAATTTCTTTCCCTTTTAGTCATATAAAATCATAAAATATATTGGGTTATATCTAGTCCTGAATTATTTCAGCTCTGTCTTCTACAAGGATTAAGCTTCTACAGCTTTAACTTGAAAATGGCAGGCAATAAATGAATTCTGATTTATCAGAATAAATAAATACTGAACTAAATAAATACTGCAACTATGTTGCAATATCTTGATGAAATTATTCTGTAAAAAAATGGAATAAAATCTGGTGCTGGAGAAAATTAGAAGGTAAGCAGTGTGGTACAGAGCAAATATTGTGTTCTTCAGGAATTCTAGCAAATAGGAGCTTACAGAGAAGATACAGTGATGGAAAAAAATAAGAATTAAAAAAA
>NW_010290046.1:0-5384 GCF_000700745.2 Antrostomus carolinensis | reverse complement strand
CTCCCTCTTCCTCTTCCTCTTCCCCTTCCCATTCCCTTTCCCCTTCCCCTCCCCTTTGTGTTTTACTTCCCTCCATCATTTTTTTCTTTTCCTATTCTTTCAGCAAAGACAAAACGCAGCCCATCCAGATGAACATGTTAAAAGAGTGTAAAAGCAGCTTGTGCAATCCTTTCCACCACGGTATTGCTTATAACACTGCCAATAACATGCTCCAGTGCTCCATAAGGCTTTCACTTCCATCTCTGACAGATGCCCAAAAGCAATACACACCCCAGCTTCATCAAACTTGCACTTTAATGGAAAACTTGAACAGCAATCTCCCACACTTTTATATCAGCACCTTTGCCTCCAAAACACTCCGTTAACTTCCATTTGGGAAGTTATTCTGCCTTAATGTGCTTAAGGCCTCCAACACACAAACCAGTCACTGCAGGGTAATAACTTACAAAACATCAGAAGGTCTCTGGTAGCTGCATGCACTTTCTTATCCCAAGACACCCTTCAGCAGACGTGAGTTAACTTAAACCACTCTCTCTTAGAAGCTGCAAATTAACAGTTATGGTGAAGCTGGTACCTAATTTCTTCCCCCCACCCAGTGCCAATTCCTGATTGTATCACTCAGACTCTCCTTTAAGGACTGTTAGAATATGCATACAAATTCTTCTGCCACTTGTTATCGCCTATACAGGGAGATAAGTGGAAATGATGATAAATCATGAGGAAGCATTTCCTTTCTCAGTCAGTAAGCAAGATATTCAGCAGAAGTCTGTGGCCAGCATCATTTAGCAATACCTATTAACTGCAGAGGGAGAGGAAGAAAAACCCACATCAGGTAGAGATTAGCTGGAAAGTTGTGCACACGATGTAAAGGCTAGTGTTGTGTGAAATTCTGTCCTGTGAGGAAGGTTGGTACAAGGTTCCGCTTGCAGGGGTAAATGTTACTCACAGAGCAGTACCAAAAACAGCAGCCTTAGCTGCCTTGGCAGATAAGAATGGTTTTTCTTTCCTGACCAGAAAGTGGCATTAACATCCCTAAAAGTTTAATATGAGGAGTTAGACCTTATAAAAGTCATGGAGCTGACATTAAAAAACCAAAACAAAACAAAACAAAACACCCACCAAACAAACAAAAAATTCTGACACTTGAAAACAGCAGATTCAGGGTGCTGCTGATATCTGCTTATCTTCTCATCAAATTTTAGTAAGGATGACTCCCCAGTATGATGCCTAATGGAGGCTTTATAGTCATCAGGATGCAGTTCTCGTCATATATTGCACATCCATTTTGTCATTATTCTGCTCCCAAAATGTTTCTTGCTCCTAAGATGGCCATGAAATCAATGTATCTCCCGAGTCTTATGCGTATATGAGGATGGGGACTGACAAGTCTAATGTTCTCTGCTGAATTGAAGGGCATACAGTTGAGATCTGTAGAACAAAGGATCTGATAGTTGTTTTAGCTACAATGTTAAAAAAAAAAAAAAAAGTTTCATGTTAAACCTTGAAGAATTTATCTTAAGTCTTACATCTGGTGACCTTCATGTGGGAGACAAGAGATTTGTCCTTTGTGCCCCTGTTCTTCTCCAATGAGTACAAAACCTTGGAGGCAGCCTGCCACATGCTCTAGTCAAACTACCAGTACTGTTGTAATGAGTGGCTCTATATTTATTCAGTGTACTTCCCTAGTTCTCTTTCATTAGAAGGATCAAGCTCAGTTTCAACAGAATTCATAGCAGCAAAAGCTATTGCCAAAGGTGGGATGTATGTGTGTAAAAATCAAATCCAGCCTGAATGATATGCCTGTCAGGAAAAGCTTCATGAAGCCAGCTTAATAGGAGCTAACTGACCACAGCTTCCCAAGGCAGATGGGAAAGAAGTGCAAATTTGCTTACAATCAGCATAGTGACTTTCCAGTGCAAATATCCCCAATGCAACTGGTGCAGCCTACCCAGATAGACAGACATTTACCAGTTACACGTACTTCACTGCTGTCTTTGCCTACAGAAGTCCTGATAATGTGTCATCTGAGACACTTGCATATTGTGTCAATTCATTGTGTTTTAACAGGTAAGAAGAGATGTTTTGCAATCCCTTACTTATACTCACTCACCCAAGTTTTCTTCATAAAGAGAGAAGCACACAGCACTTTGTAATAGCATTTGCCCAAAGGCTTTATTTTGTGGGGTGAAATCAAAGCATATTTCCTCAGAGAACTCTTTCTGGTCATTGGCAGTGCCAGCCCTGAGAAAGGAAGGCAAATTCCTACAGCATTGTGGAATTAGCGTGGGCTGAGTGTGCTGCCAGCCTGGAGGCAGGCATCATCCCACCCTCCAACATGGGCTACTGCACAGGAAGGGAGCTTCAGGTTTCTGTTAGCGATAAACAGTATTGCTGAAGCTTGAAGATCTCCACAAGATTTTGCTTGTCATCATTATGGTGCGTCAGTTTCAGTGAGGAAGTATGCATGATAAGTTTTGTGGCTGGTAAAATATCTCTGTATGTTAAAAAATGAATACAAGAGTGAAATCCTGGATTGCTTTCACTCAGCACAGTGTGGCACCAGGTGGACTTAAACACAGGTCTGAGTGGAAGAACTTATTAACTCAAGTTCAGTCCCAGACAGCACATGGACCCAGTGGGTATAGCTGTACTGGTAAATTAAATGTTCCTGAGCTCTGAGGCCAATTGGCATGGAGCAGTCTGCCTTTATGCTGGTAAATTCTACTGCTTTCCAAACCAGTTGGGAGATTGCAAATTGAAATGGGACACACTCATGCCAGTAAACAGTCCAGTCATTTAGTAGTATCATCATGTTTCATTGCCCAGGCACACTTGAATTTACTAGTATAAACACAGCCAATCTCTCTCACCTGGAGTAGCTGAAGTATCCTTATCCTCTATTTCTATATCACTGTCTTTTATAATGCTAATAAAAAGCAGTTCTGAGTTAGCTGTACCCGATTTCTATATCACTGTCTTTTATAATGCTAATGAATAAAAAGCAGTTCTGAGTTAGCTGTACCCATGACATTAGAAACACTTCCTCCCCCACCCCCCAACCCGTATAAGGGAGTACAGCTGGGTTAACTGCGAGTGAGTATGGAAAAAAGCTATCAGCCATTGGCATTGGTGTTAGATAATGGTTGGTACATCAGCTCTAGAGCAGCAGAGATCTCATCTGGTTATTCTGTCACCACACACAAAGATTAGCTTACTGATTGCTGTGGCATTATTTACAATGCAGCTGTAAATTCCCCTGCTGAAGCATGGTTCTTCAGACAGTCCAGCTCAAGTTGAAATGTTATGGTATTATGAATGTCCTACAGAGAAGTGCACATTATATTACCTACAGAGTGGTTAGACTCTCTAACAGATCAACCAAAAAAGTAAACACCTCTAAAAGTGGAAGAACTGCATGTGTAGACATGGTCTTCAGGGGAATAAGTGACCTTGCAGCACTGGATGCATGCAGATCATTATAGTTTACTTAAGTGAAAATGATCCTCCTATGAAAATAGGAAGGATATAATATAATTCCATACCTATGAAATTATAAGGATTATTATTGCAGTCAGCTATAAAGGACAGTCACTGTAGGAATCACAGAACAGTAGAGGTTAGAGGGACCTCTGGAGATCATCTTGTCCAACACGCCTGCCAAAGCAAGAAATGTTTAACAGAACAAACCTGAATTTCAAGACAGATGTTGAATTTTCCCATCTTAAGATAGGGTAATTGTCACATGTTTGTTTCCATCTTGAAGCTGATTTCTACATGGTCATATCTGCACTTACTTCAGATATACTTTCAAATTTCCTGGGCAAGTAACCCAAACTACAACTTTGTAGGAATATAGTAAGTTTTACAAAGTTTGTCTTCCAAAAAATACTGTGATATTCTCAAGGTTCAAAGGTCTACTCTTCATGCATGTATGAGTGTTCATGCCTACAAAGGCAAAATAAAATAGTTTTTGCTTCCTGCTCCCACTACTCTTTGGAAAATAAACCCCAAGCAAATAAATAAACAAAACCCAAGAAAATATTTTTAAATGCCTTTGTTGTTTTATTTATTAAAAAGTGTGTACTATGACTCTGATATACTACTATAATGTTTTGTGAAATTTTTAAAAACTAAAAATCCTTATCTTTTTTCATGCTGGAATAATCCTTTGTCAATAATAACAGTAATAATTAAAAAGTTTCTAGTTTAGATAACTGTCAGCACAACTTACCTTTTTCCCAGGTTCTCCAGTTGTTTTCAGCCTGTCAATTTAAAACCAATCCTGATTTTCAGCCATAGCTGAAATTTCCCTTATCATAAGAAATCCTGTCCCCCAAGAAGCACATTAACAAGTGAGAATGAAGTAAATGAGACCTAAAGAGAGAGATTTGCACATCTTTCTCCAGAGGGTTAGCTTTAAAATTTAATTTTTTCTGATTTGATCTTTGCAGGGGGATTTATTTGTTTGTTTCTTTCTCTCATTGTTTTACCACTGGGAACCAAAAAAACATTCACACCACCATGTTTGTCCCCATGTCTTTTTCTTTCCTTACCATCAAAAAATAATGTCTAGTTCAGTGTAACTGTATATTGTCACATAAAGAACAAAAAGAAGTGAAACTTCAGGAAGTCCACAATGGATTCTGTTCTTTCCATTATTTTAATTTGAACCATACACTAAAACGTCATGGGGGAATGATGACATACATCCTTAAGGAGAACTTTCTGCTAACTTTACTTCTGAGTGTAAAAAAGTGCAAATGCAAAGGTAAGTGCAGCTCATATTACAACCTTTTGGCACGTTTTGCAAGATGAGAATAAACTTCACAAAATTAGATGATGTACTGTACAAAGTAAAGATGAATAACTAGCACTAAGTTCTGAGTTACCATGCCCAGCATAGCAGAGATTCCTCACACCCACAAATCAGTTACATGTACGCTGCTCTGCAGGTGGTAACTGAGACAGATTTTTTTAAAAAAATAAAAACTCTTCCTTCAAAATCTGCACTTCAATTCTAAAAGGGAGCAAAAGCAAAAAAACAAAGCCAATAAATAGTTCACAATCATGCGATATGACCAATGGTATTTCTGGGAAGTGGGAAATCTGCATTCAATAATTCCCAGGTTAAGAAGTAATAAACAGAGAAAGCAAATCCATTATATAAAAGGAAAGGCCATCCTGTGACTTAACATCAGCAGGTAGATCTTAGAGCCAATTTTTGTGGTTTAACCTCCGCTGGCAACTAAGCACCACAAAGACACTGGCTCACTTCCCTCCCAGCAGGATGAGGGGAAAACCTTGGAAGGGTAAAAATGAGAAAAATTGTGGGTTAAGAACAGTTTAATAACTGAATAAAATAATAATTAATAATAATAATAATA
>NW_010290045.1:318-28073 GCF_000700745.2 Antrostomus carolinensis | reverse complement strand
AGGAAGGAAGGAAGGAAGGAAGGAAGGAATACAGCAGATCAGCACACCATCCTGTTCAAAGAGGAAAGCTTCCTTGTGATTTAGAGAAAGCTGTGAATATTTCTTGAGAGTGTTGGAAAGACAGTGTCTCTGCCTAGAACAGAATGCCTCTGGTCAGAAGGGTAGTGGCAGACAGTAAAACAACGGGAATCTTGTGCTCAGTGGGAGGCATCTTGAATTTAGAACGCAGTAATGCTAAAGACACAGGTAGGCTGAAAAAACCCTATACCTCCCAAGTAATTTTATCTACAAGAACCAGCTATTATTTTTGTACAACAGAGAAAGTAACAGGTACATTTGCCTATGTAAGCTGAATATGAAGCTTCACTTATCATAACTGGACACAGCCAGCCTACTGGTCAGAACAGTCAATACACCTACCAAGTTTTACCATAAACTCTAAATTTAGAAACATAGTTTATTCTTTTGATTGCAACATATTAATCTAACAAGTACTTTGACAGTGTATACTAGTAGAAGTATTTCATACAATTAAGCTGCCTTCTAATTTTCAGGTCTTATGTGGGTCTACTTCAGTAAAGTAAAAGTAAGTGAAAGCTACAAAAACAAACCCATCGAGGATCATTCTAATCACCAGCACCATCCATGGAGGAGAGGCTACATCCTACCATAATTCAATCCAAGCAAACATCTACTATAACTTGCTCAGTTAAGAGTGAAACACAGTAGTAATAACAAGTCATAACAAAGTATCACAATTCTTACTTTCTTCAGGAGTGAGGTCAGGATAGACTTCTTCCAGGGCAGCTCTAAGGCGTCGCTCATCAACAAACGGCAATAACGCAACACCTAGTTAAACCAAAACATTGTTTTTTCACACTTGTTGAGGCAGGGGTAAGACATGGAAAGCTCCAAAGTTCCAATATATTCTTGGAAATTCCAAGAAACAAGTGTTGCATCAGTCACAGAAAATAAAAGAAAACCCTACATTTTCAGAGGTTGTGACCCTGCAGGCTGTCTAAGAGAAAAATAGTTCAGTAGTAGCGCAGGTTGAAAAGGGAAGCTTATCTCCAAGAGCCCTCCATCCTTCTCCCCAGTCCTGGGTAGGCACTAGGGAAGCAGTAACCACTACCCAGACGTGCCTCATTTAAGAACAAGATGAGCTCAGTAAGACAGTAATTATTTGTCTTATTGGATACTCCTCTGACAGAGGATACTCCTCTGACAGAACTCAATGCTACTTTATTCAAATTAATTTATTAAGAGACAACAATGGAAGAAATCACCCCAAGTTCAGGGATGAGGTGATACAGATGTTATCCATTAGCAACTATTCATATCAGTTATTAATTTTACTTCAAGATAACATGAAGGCTCCTCTCAGGATCAAAATCCCTCACTAAGTAGCACATCTCGGAGCCCATTCAATCATATTGGATGAAGCTGGAGAACAGCCTTCCCTGGTATGCTCCAGTATATGTTTTCTTCTACTATAAAATCCAGGAAAGCACTAGGAAATTTATTACGAAAAGTCTTTGAAGATTTATTTCTGTCACCATTATTATCAGTTGGAATCTGGAGTAATTATTTTAGTTATTTCCCTCATTACTAGGGCTTTCCCTGACCAAGATGACAGCAAAGGCTTTCTACTAAACTGATATTCATAGTTTCATATTTCTGCCTGTATTAGGTCTACTGGCAGGCAGATCTCAGACATGTTTGTCATCACTCTAAGGTACAGCATTCACAGAGACTTTGGACTTCCACAGACTTAGATTCCCGATCTAAAACTTGGTCTGCCTGAAACACTTTTGCTTCAGAATTTAGATCCTTATGTCATTTTATTAAAACAAATATTATTGACCTAGAGCTGAAGGAAAGGCAACAACCTAAAACTTCACCTGAAGTGTAATTACACCAGAAGCTTGTACACTCTCCTAACAAAACCAGTCTGAAACAAGCTATAAATAAAATGTTAAATATGTCAAAACTTTAACTGAATCAGAATTTTATTTAGCCTACTGTAAAACAAGAAGGAGCAGAACTGTACAGCCTGCTGTTTCCAACCAAACAAGAAACCTGCACTGTCCCTGCTTATGAAGTACGAGGATAATCTTCATGCAGACTGGCTACTGCTTTATCAAAGACAGCACTAAACCTCAGTCATGTTCAAATTTCAGCTGGAACATAACTACTTGTGAAGGGAAACAGTGATAAGCCTACCCTAGAAAACAAACAATTTATTTCCACCCTCACAACACACTGGTGGAATGACAACAAAATGGGAAGTGTTCATTATCCAGGAGATCGCAAAAAGAATCAATGCTGAGCTTTCAGAAGCATAATCACATCTTTAAAAGAAAGATTTCATTAGGAGGACAAGGTATACTAGATGCTTTTTAACTAAGGTAGTCTCTACTTCCAGCTTGGAAAAATATTTGTTTCACAATTGCCTTTTAAGTATGAGAATTCCAGATGTTAATCCAAAACAAAGAGTTCATAATGAAACTAAGCATTAAATAATCAAAACTAATGTTACAGGCTTCTAAAAGCATGTGGTAGCTACTTAAAACATTACTGCTTTAGACTGTAAATTTGGTAAGTGGACAAAAGGACTACAGAAAGTTGCCAGAATTGTAACAGGGGTAAGAAAGGGCTTCAAGTTACAGAGGGAAAACCTGCTATGCAACATATCTCATAATAACTAGGAATATTCTCTTTGATTTTGGAATACTGTCCCGAGTAAAATACTCGTGTGTCTAACTGTGCCTATTCCAGAACATAGGTGAGCTCCAAGGATGGAGCCTCCACAAACCTCTCTGGGCAACATGTTCCAGTGCCTGACCACTCTCAGAGGAAAAAAAAATGTGCTTTCTTATACTAAGTTGGAATTTAATATGCTTCATTTTGTGCCCAAATAATTGTTTATACCTATAATTGAGATGTTACACTATTGGTTGAATACTGTAACCAGCCATAAAATTTGGCAGACCTTTAAAGTTAACATTCTCTAAAGAAAGAAGAAGTTGCATTAAATACCGTAGCTGAATTTTCATTCTTTGTACGCATCCAAATATTTCTATATTCCCCAAAGCATTTTTCGCAAGGTACTAATGAGCCACTGATTGAACAGAACAAGATCCACTAATTAAATGCAAAGGAGACAAAAGACAATTACACAGTAATGCTGATAAAAATAGAAAAAAATTATTAATCTAGTTCAGGACAAATTAATAAATCTAGAATGACTGCTGAAATTACTAATTATCATTGCCATCCTAAATCAGTTACTGAACCATAATTTGTTCTTCATACTATTTTTTTTTTTCAAAAATATACCTGATGTAAACTACTTTTTCCCCCATACCAAATATCATAAGTTACCTGTGTGGCTTGGTCCATCGTTATCTCACTAAGATAATTTTTCATTTTCTTCCTATTTTTATATATATTCTTAAGCCTAAGGTAAGTATACTATAGCTCAAAAAAAAGAGAGCTGAAATTTCACCTTGCCAAGCATATTTCTTTCCATTTAAATCAATAGCAAAATCTTCAGGGTAGAAGTCAATTATACTTGATTCCTGTATTTGAGAAAATAAAAATATCATTAAGGCCAATTATGAAATTAATTTAGAATGCCATGTAGTACTGTACTTCACAGAGGGCGAGCAAACACAAAGCTAAGGAAGATGCAAAGAACTTTGACTACTAGAAACATCTTTCATTAAATGCCATTTAAACACAAAGCGTGGTAGGGCATTTCCATCACTTAAGAGTATCAAAACAAGAAGTTAAGTGGGATAGAATAATTCCAGATAACTGAGTTAATGTATCTGCTCCCCAATAACTTTTGCAAGGTTTCTATAAGAAATCAAACAATCTTACTGAAGTGTAGAAGAGTCAGGAAATAATTTTTCTCACTGAAAAATATGTGAATTCAAAGAACCACTTTTAAGGATCTTTGAAGAATCTCTGCAATCTACCAAAAACATTCCATCCTGGTCTCCATTATTTTTCTGCCTGAAGTAAGGAGGAGCAACTCACAGTCACACAACTGCAAGATGACATAACCTTACAGAGAGGAACACAACAAGGATTCTTACCGGATCTGTCATGAGCTTCCTCCACGTTGGTGGCAGAAAATTTCCACTTGCAGCTGGAAATACTCCCATAAGTTGTTCGAGAGGCTTAAACTGTTGAAATTAAACAAGCACATGTAGGACACTTCTAATCAGCTGTTAAACCATAAATAAATAAAGATGACCTACCGGTTTTGAGCCTTTCTCAAAATCTGAAGGCATGTCTGCAATACCCTCAAAGTCAGAAGCAAACGGAGCATAGTGAAAAGGGTAATACCAGTTCCAGGATGCACAGCCCTGGGGTAGAGAAACAAGAGAAACAAAATCAGACAAATCAGAAAAGTAAAAGGAAAAAAAAAAAATAAAAAATCACGTAGCCCAGTCACTAAAGATGCCAAAATTGAGCCCAGCATCAACCAGGAGAAATGGGAGTCCCCATGATTAAAAAAGAAAGAGCTCTTGCCTCTAAAGGTACTCTGGACTTCAGGTTGGGACTTAATTTTTCATAGCCAGACTAGAGCGAGTGAGTTCACTGGACAGTGAATGGAGACCTCGGGCATTTCCTCAGCAGCACAGAACAGCAGATAGACTTCTATGCCAAAGGACTCTTGCTATGTGCTAGGTCTGAGTCACTAAGGGAGACAGCCAAAGAGACAGGACCTAGCACCGGAACGACACAAAAGACCTTACAGCAGAATCTTAACCTTAGCTACAGGACACTCTAATGCACCTCATGCCTTTTTTCCTCCCCCTCAAGAAAACACACACAAGTATGTGCAGAAAATCCAATAAGATCAAGCACAAAAATTTCTTGCAAAGAGTAGGAAATCACAGTCTATCCAGTGAAGCAGTCCCTGGGGCTAAGCTGCAGAGCCTGTAACAACTGGACACATTTTCAACTTGAGTAGAGTTGCTACCACATCTCACACAGGGAAATACACACAGATGAGACAGAGAAGGAATTTCCAAGTTCTCTATAATTGTATAAACAGTAGAATTGTCCCAGTAAGAAAGCCATTACAGAGGTCTCAATAGGAACAGAAGTATTTTTCTGGCAGCACACAATTTGCACTACTGTTTTCCAATGCAAAATCCCATCACTAACTTGGAAATATGGGGGACCAGAGAACCCTGATATGATACACTCTACAAGGTGTGAAAATGTAAACAATATTTGTTGCAGGTTGAAAAGTATTCTGGTTTTAACTGTTACTTTTCTATTCAGTACAAGCACCAATACACACTTGGGGTAACATTTTACTTTTCCTCTTATTCTTCCATCTTGAATATTGGGAAATAAAAAGTGCATTCACTTGAAAGAGGCAAATAATCCTCAAAAAGGAGAAAATAAATAAACAAAACACATCAGAACACAATGCACTCTGTAAAGGAAACGTGGCTCTAGAAGGTCTAAGTCAAGTTTTCACCTCCTTAGCTATTTTTCTTATCAGTACCACTTGAAACAAAAGCCTACTATTCTGACTTCCAATTCTGAATAAGTAAATGTCAATGAGGTTCCTCCAGCGATATTTTTGGTATAAAATTACAGAGACTATAATTATTAGATGCAGTTCTTCAGATGGTTTCAGTATGTTTCAAAAGCCAGGTGGTTTGGTTTCTTTATTTTTATTTTTTTTTTTCCTTTCCCTTATTTTTTCCCCCTTGCCAAACAGATGTTCCTACTCGTGGAACATGCTCTGCATTATTAACTTTTTATAAGAACAAAAAAGCACGTAATGTATTCTGTCAGAAGTTTTATGAACAATGACCAGTAGTTATTGGAAGTAAGTCTTATTATGACAAAAAGAAAAAAAAAACCCAGAACAAAATACCAAAAACTCTCGAGTAAACCTATTTTTAAATTCCCCCAGTCCAGCAGCTTCCTCATCTAACTTCCATATGGCCAGAAAGTGATTTGGCTGCTGCTCCATACCGATACGACAGACTGCCCATGTATAGCAGGTTACAGTATCTTGCCTACATATAGTTCTGCTAGGCAAGTACAAACAGCAGCATGTGCAATATTTCATTGCTGTGCTATTTTAACTCTGTAATGTAATTTTTATAAGGTCTAGAGAGAGACTTGCCTTCTTTTCAAGTCATCTGAATATGAAGCAAAATGGCAAAAAACAAAGCCCTAAATGTTTGTGTACTTTAATCAAGTTTTCCTTTGAAATATTTCTAAACCAGAAAATAATTTCTGTACAGTCACTTCTCCTTGAGGTCCTATTTGCACTCCTCCTCAGTTTTCTTGGGAGCACTATGGTCTTGTCTGAAGTTGTTGTCAACCTCACCATTTTTTTTTTTTTTTTGGCAACTATAAGCATCTATCACTTCCATATGCATCAGTCACTTCAGTCAGAACATCTACAAACTCAGAAGGACAAAGTCACCTACATACATCTTTGTAACTACATTGGTTTTACAAGCTAAACTAGCGAGTGTTGCATAGGGACTTGCCCATAGTTTTAAGTTTGGTATATGCCTGTCCACCTCCCATACATTTGAAGTCACAAATCTCTCAACAGTGCACAAGCAAATGCAATCCTGACTGGTTATAAAAGCACACAAGGCCATGGCCACTGATCACAAAACAATGAATGCACACCCCATTGCACACTTCTTTGAATAAAACGAATTTATTTTTACAATCTTTAAATGAGTATAAATATTTTGGTCACCTCATAAATATTATCTCAGTTTTGCCATCTACTCTGTTCCTCTAAGCCCTTCGGCTTCCCTTAAAATCCAGACTGCCTTTTGCAGTGGTTTTGTACTACTGCATCACTGAAGATCACACTGAGTTTTCCAGCAGACACCTCCACTGAAGATTAATTAATTAATCTGAAGATTCATTTACACACTTTGAAGAAACATGGGCACGTGTAGAGTCCTAGGAATACATCTTGCCATGGTTAACAGGAATATGGTTCGTTTTCAGCAGACCTTAACTGACAGCAGGATCATGTCAGAAATTTCCACCTATAAAGGTATCCAGGTGACATTTGTCCTTTGCAAAAGGAGCTAACTCAAGGATGTGGAGAGTTTAGCCCTCCTGCAGATCAACTGCAACAGACTTGCAAACTTTCAACTTTTGATTTTCATCCACCATAATATGCAAGCTGGAGCCCAAACTCAACTAATTAATACAGTGGAAGGGAACACATTTCCTTTTGGTTCCAAGGGTGGGGGGGGAAATACATGTTAAAATGAAATAATTTTAGGACTGCACAGTTTTTTTGCAGGCATGTGAGGTATTTGCCCTGTTTGTGCTTTAAGTTGGACAGGTGTGAGCCACCTACGAAAAATGTGCTGTTTTATCAACATGGTACTGCATTCAAGCTACAATGCCCTGCTGAGACAGATAAACTCCATCAGCTCGAGCACATTCTGTTCCCAGGTCACACATGAAATATAACTCAGTCTTCAAGGCACAAAGCTAGTTATTAACCATCAGTGCAACCAACCCCAATATGTCTAACTAATCTCTTGTCAATCTGACATCTCAATTATCAAAAGATTTAAATCAGATACAGATTATTTCAATCACAATACACTTCATAGAACATCATTACAATCTATGGAGGAGACTGACAACTCTGTTCCTTTCAAATTCTTACTAGCATTTCACAGGCTTTGTCCTTTGTTCGCTCATTTACTCATCTGCAATTTCACTGTGCATGGCTATGTTTTGCAAAGGAAAAATGTGCATCAGTCCTTAATAAACTAACAAGAACCACTACTGTATGTGAGAAACAAAAACTGCATTCAAATCTTGAGTGTCAAATAGAATGGGCACCCACTTACTTTATATCTTAAAAAAAAAAAAAAAAAAGCACTGCTTTTCAAAAATGAGCAATGGATAATTATTATTTCCTGAAAAGAAAAAGGGTGCAGATATAAAAGAAAACCGAAATTTCAGAAAATAATTTTTTAAGTACCTGATAATAATATCTGAGAACCCAGCAAAGCCCTTCCACATAGGACTGTACAACTTTACGACGGAATTTCTCATCAGATGCATCAACATCAAATTTGTTTTTATAGTAGCGCTGTTTCCAACCAGTTTCCCATAACCTGCATAACAAACACAAACAGATGTTGACACGTGTTCATATATTCACATTTACATATCTGAATTAAAATACAAGCCAAAGTCACTTGCTACTTCAATTCCCATTTTTATACAATTTAAACGAAAGCTTAAAAACTGATACTCAATAGCAAGAGAATAAAATTTGATGGTTGGCATAATAGAAAACCCAGATGAAGTTCTGCAGCTACCATCCCGATAAACACGTCTTCAAAGTACTTGTTAGGAGCAGGGTAGATTTTCAAACTCGTGCTTGCTGCTGTCAGGATTTTTCGGAATAGTATTGTTTCTAGTCGGCAATTTCATCTTTCTTCCCAGGAATCTACTAACAAAACTGCCATTTGAACTTCGTTCTTTAACTCTTTCAACCACTAGAAAGAGAACAAACTCTTCTTCCTTTTTTTGTTTAATCTACCCCAGGCCAAAATCTTTTACCTTACTGGAATATCTTTTTACATCAAGTTCATTCCTCTATTCTTAATGCCCCTCTCAAGCAGAAAAGTTATATAGTTTCCCTGCTACTCAAAACTAAAAGTAAGCAAATAAATAATAAGGAACAACAGTTTGATTTCTATATTCTATTGCTGTTCAGACAAGCTACGATTACCAGCAGAATTATCTGCAGCTCAGGAATCCCGTGGTCGCTGACTCAGATCAGATGAGTTACCTTTTACACAGGGATTTTCAATCTTTTAATGTCAGAGATAGATATTGGAGTCAAAAGAGCAGTCTCAAGACACCATTTATCCTTACTTCACACAGCTCCCCCTTATGTCTGTCTACGGATGGGGCAGGGGAAAACAACCACTTGCTCATCTTTGACAGACAAGCATCTGAACCCCTAAGCTCTACTGTATAACATTAGGTAAAAAGTCAATAGTGCCACATTACAAGAAAGAATATTCTGTGAAGAATAACAGTAAGCACAGACCATGGGCCCCTCAAAAAACTGAGGGGGCAGGGGGAACACAGCTGTCGTGGGCGTGGGCAGCAACAGGAATCACTGCCTACAGGCTCCACAGTTTTCCTTCCTCAGGCGTTTTATCCGCTCACTACATCTCGTGTGTTCCCTGTCATTCAGCAGGTGATGTGTCAATTTTGAGAGAAAAGTTGTGCCACAAGCAAAGAGCTATTAACATGCACATAAAACTTCAAGCTGTTAGTCCTAACAGACATGACAATCTTGGGGGAAATTCCAGTTCAATTCAGAGACTGCCATCTAAAAAGGTAGTTTAAGTAACAGAAATACTAAGTTCTACTTAACATTTGGTTCAACCATTGTATCATGCTTCAGAACTGGCCTCCCTCACAAAACTATCTGTGTTGGTGCTTTTCCGTTTATGTTTTTTTATTGTTTTGTTTGTTTGTTTTAAATTTAAACCTATTATTCACCATAGTGCCTGAATTTTAGACACACATATCTCAAAAGTTCACATTAAATTTGGTATTCAAGTAAACTAAAGCAAATTGCAAATCTGATTTAGAACCAGTTAAATCAGATACTCCCTTATTTTTATTTTTTTTTTTAAATATAGTGTTATTCTCAGTAATTCAAAATTTGGCATTGATTGTCACATCTGAAAATCATCATGCAAGATTCCTTTCCACAAAAGCTGTGACCACTTTAAATTACATACAGGATCTGAAGCACACAAGTAATCTGGGAGGTCAACTCAAACTTACACTTGTCAGAATGTCACAGTGCAATAAATATAGCATATGAAGTCTTTAAGACAGGCAAAGATTGATTTATGTGGGGGTTTTTTTGTTTTGTTTTGGTGGGGTTTTTTGGTGGGTTTTTTGGGGGGGTTTTTTGTTTGTTTGTTTTTTTTACACAATGCATATCCTTTTGGTTTTACTAAAAAAGATCTTCCCTTGCTTCTGTTTCAAGTTGGTTGCCCAGTACAGGGATACTTTTTAAAATCTGACCTGAGCTAGTTCAAAGATGATTCAAACTGATGAGGAGGTAGAGAAACCAAGAGATGTTTTCAAGAGTTCAAGAAAGCCAGGTGAACAAGGACAGAGCTACGTGCGCTACAGTCTATGACCATCTGACCCTAGGAGCTCCCTGGCAGCTAGACACTTGCATAAACTTCAAAAGCCTTTTCTGTAAGATAACAAAAAACCAACCTGCTAGCTGACTAGAACTGTTTGTTCTAGTTTTAAAGTCATTCTAAATATAAAATGTATTTTTGCAAACAACTTTGCTGCATTTAGTACACTTATGCAGTTGTTCTTACTTACAATGAGAAGTATAAAATTACTTTCTACTCAGAAAGGGATATGAATAAACATTCTGAGCTACAAAAGAGCTTAAATAACTGTGGACAAATGGATCATATTTTGCTTGACAATACCAACCCTGTCAAACTATTGCTTCTCATAAATCACTATGTTTCACTCACACTAGCTGCTATAAACCTGTTAAAACTTGGTTTAGAACCTCTGATAAAATTCAAATGGAAAGTAGTGTTAAAATTTATTCTGATTCTAGATAAAAATTCTACTTGTTTGATTAAAAAAAAAATCCATTCAGATCTGCACATTCATGAAACAAAATAGGAATGAGAGCTAGAATATCTGATATTGGAGGATTCCATGGACTAGATGTCACAAATACATCACAAGAACAGTGCTGGACACTAGTGATCAGTACCTCACAACAAAATAACCCTTATTGCTTTCCAATGTCCACCTACATCCCCTGACTCTACAGGAAACAAGAACCTACTGGTTGCATTTATCAGGTCAGAATATTTTAATAAAAAATTGTAAGTGCCTTCACCCTTGACTAAAGGGCTATAGCTTGATTTAAATCTTTGATAAATGCAGACTCACTGGTAATTCACTGTCAGTTAATTCTCATAAAATTCCTATCCCTTAATCATCTAGGGATCAGTCATCTTAAGATATTTAAAGAACTTTGTCATCATAGACAAAACAGGGCCTGCTACAAATCAAAAGTGGAGGAAAACATATTGTGCTAGTCAAGATAAATAATGCTGCACACGTGAATGCAACTGTATTTTATGGGTTAAACAGCTCAAAAATTCAACTGCAAAACAGTGGCATTCAGCTCACACAATCAAAGCTGAACAGTGAATGCCTCGCCAATCTAGTGCTTGGTCTCAAAGGGAGCAGTGGCTTGGAGGATGAAAACCTGCACGCATACTAATCTAGATACTTAGATTTAACAGCTATAGCTTACGCATCTCACTGGAATTTACTGAATATTCTAACCCTCCACATTAATTACCAGTGGATAAAAAGATCACAGAAAAGCATCTGAAGGCACTGCTGCTCTAAGCTAAATGGCATTAATTAGACTGCATCTATTTCAGCAATTTGCTAACAAAGTGCTACAAAAAAATGGTTTCACCTGATATTATCCTCTGGCTCAGGTTCACTGTCACTATCGTCAGCTTTTCGCTTAATTCCTCCTGCCGGCGATGGGCTGCCATCAGAAGTGAAGCTGGTATTTGGAGATGATGAAGTTGTCTAAGGTCAGAATTATTACAGATAAATACGGGGGGGGACAGGGAAAGGATTTATTAGGCATTTAAAATTCAAGTTAAAATTAACAGCTTTGTGATAAACACATGCAATATTTTTAGTTCCCAAAAAAACTCCAGGTAAAAGCTACATAAACCTTAAACTATTCAGTCAAGTAGCAAAAGAAAAGAAGAACACATCTTTGTGTTAAAAAGCAGGCATTGATATATACAGGCAAAAAGTTCATTGTACTTGAGAAAGAAAAAGATGCAATAAGCAAGACATGATAAAACACGCCATTTTTTAAACATATTCCAATTTTGGAATACAACTGTTTTCTCTAGTCCTACAGCCTGTGTTACAACCTCATTTTACAGCCAACCATGAAAAATGCACATGCAGACTACTGTAAAAATGCTGCTTGTAATTCAGAACTGTCAAAAATACTCTGAAGTTTCTTCACAACTGATCTTTTAAACCCCTTTCAGAGCCTAAAATAAAATTCTTTCATTCCATAAAGGAACTGATTTGCTTAACTCATGTGCAAAAGTTTCAAGATTAAAAGGGAAGAATAGTAGAAATTATACTTTGAAAAAGCATATTGTATTTATTTAGATTTAAGAGACAAAACATATATCTTTATGATGAAAAGGAGCTTTAATTTGTTCACTGTGTGGATGAAGATTTATGCCCAGAAAGAAAATGTCTGTCATAATTGTTATTTAAAGTTAACAATCAAGACTTCTAACACAGCACTCAACTTATTTCCAGTTTTCCCTCACTTTCTAATATCTTTCCAAAAACTTCATCCAAGTTTTTCCTCTTCCCAGTGAAAAACAATGCTTTGGAGTAAAGTAAGAGCAGCTGACAAACACAGTTATGCAAATCACACATTTCTAAAATACAGATATGTATGTCTCTGTGTGTATACAAACTCCAAAAAGAGTATTAAAAGACCTCCAGCTCAGTATTCAGTTTGTGTTTCTCATAAACCTACTGAAGACATTCCTAAACTGGTTCTCACAAGAGGTTTGATTCCACACGTGCCAAACAAGTTTGGGGAGAAGTTCCACCACATTTGACTGGGATACATTCACCTCATATTGCTCCCCCAGAACTATTTAACAAACAGTATCATATCAACCATTACAATAATGAACACAACTTTATTCAAGTTGTCTCACAAAAATTGGTTATTAAAAGCCACTTCCTTGGGGGAAATAAATAAATAAATAAATAAAATTGGTGTCTGCTTTTCAAGAAAGCTTGGTGGGGTAGAGAAAAAGGTGTCCAGAGTAACACAGGATGTGATTATTTCCCCTTCTATGCATAAATACCTTTGAACATCTACTTACAGAATTCTGTCTGTCATGCATTCTCATCTCAAAAGCAGCTTGTCTAGGGTTACTGATTGCCTGAGGACTAGATCGATTTCCCAGAGCTTGAGGAGAAAACTGTCCACCAGGAATAAAAGAAGGCTGATCCCTCTAAAAGATAAATACACACAAGTATAGTGAAAAAGCCGTGTAATCTCCACAGCAGCATGACGACACTCTCTCACAATTTTCAGATTAACACGTTATATAAACCAAGCTTAATTTACTCACTCACTCAGTTCAGCTTAAATTAGTTATGTTTAACAATCACAACCAGACAAAAGATGACAAGTGAAACCCTTATATTCCTGTAATTGATTAAGCTCTTAAACTCCAAACAAGCCCTGCATTTTGTGCCGATGTTCTTTCTACATGGGCTGAAAGACAGTTTTTTGGGGAAGTGAAACTTCATCTAATTTACTGTGAAGAACATGTTCTTTGTAAGCAAAGTGAATAACCTCTTCCAACCTAATAGGGATAGTAAAAAAAATACATAAATTAAAAAATAAACACAAAATCTAGATAGTACTCAGAGTGGGGACATCATACGCCTTGAAAGTTTTCTGAACGTCCTAACCAAGAACAAGACTATGTTGAAATGAACATACAAGAGCTAATTTTTTAAATATCCAAATATTTTCTGAATAGAAGAAAACTCAACATCGTTCCAATAACATAATTTGAAAGAATTCAAGTTACATAGGTCAGAAAGATCCAATGTTCCCATCACAGCTAATGATTCTCTATTACATTTGAGAGATATGTGGCAACACTGACTTGCTTGCAGGCAGAATGTGAGGTAACTATAGTTTGGGGTAAGCCTTCCTTGCTTTCTCAGAAATATGCCTCCAATCAAGCAAATCCATTTAATGCAAACTGGTATACATATTTAAATCTAAACTCTTACGCTCAGCTCCATTGCCCTCAGCAATACAATTGCTGAGACGACTTGTGTCAATGCATGGAAAACTAATTCCTGCACGGTGACCATGCTGAAACATCACTAAATAGTCATGAAAGTGCAGATTTGTGTAGATTTGAAGGACGCAACATACAGCTTTCATCCAGCACATTCAACACTCTCCCTTCTTTCCCTTTTAAGAAACCTTTAATATGCAATTTCTTCTTTCAAAGCTCCAGTCTACAAAAAGACATAAAAACCCACTTTAAAACAGTTTACACGCAGGCCAGAAAATATCATGATTGAAGCGGCAGTTTCAACCAACACATCTGCTGAAAGCTACAGTATACATTTTAATTCTTGCTAGGTTTTGTATTGTGAAAGGAATTGATTTACCTTCATTCTTTTTCTCTTTTCTTTTTGCCGTCTTTTAAAGTTATCCTAAATAGAGAATAAAGAGAAATAAAGTCAGTCAAGCATACAGATTTCTTGGAAAAATATTTCATTATAATCTTCTACTGACAAAGGCTACAAGGTTCTTATGTAATGTTCTGAATAAGATACACGTCAATTCTTATTTTCTACCCTACCCTGAAAACCTATGGGGGGAAAAAGTAGTTGTGTATTCAAAGCCCCACAACTTCAGTAATCACTTATATTATCTATTGAGTTTACCACTGGCCTTACTTCAAGGTGACAGCAGTTGTCAAAGGACACAAGTTACCTTGCCTGCACTGGAACAGTCATCAAAAAATAAAAAAATGTAGGGGAAAGATTAAAGTCCTAGAAACAGGAAGAGAAGAGGCTCAAGGAAAGATATCTCTTATTCTTGGGCCATGGAAACTGAAAACCTGAACATCAGACTGGCATTCCCACTTCAAGAGAGGTGCAGACTGGCACAATTATAAACAAAACATTCTGCCAGCACTGGCACAGTATTTTTTGACTAGGAAGTAAATACAATTCTGCTCCTTCATTTACAAAGTGGTTTACACCCTGTAGTTAATGAATAAACTGGAATATGTCTGCAAAAACCTGCACAAACTGTGGAGACAGATCAAAAGAACAACAATTTATGGATGCATTAAAAATGGCAGGAGATACTGCAAGGCAAGAATGCACTTAGAATTCAACTTGAGCATTTCACCCCTGCTCATGGCTTGCACTTCCACAGGTTGCAGCAAATTACAAAACAATTCCTCCTTCAGTTTTCATAGCAGCTATTGAAAAAGTTGCAGACAGTAACAGAATTTGCTTGCAGCTTTCATTTTGCTGTTACTTGGGATAACAATCAGAAAAACAGACCTTGCACCCCAGGAAAAGAAAATCAATTCAAAGCATGCAGTTCTTTTTTTGAATACAGAGGAATTCACTGGAAATTGTAACAAAAAAAATATGAAGTTTGGGGTTTTTTTCTTATTCTGTTAAAGGAGTGTCACAGTCTAACAGTAACCAAACTCCAATAATGTAACAACAACAACAAAAAAATACATCATCATCTTTTCTCTTTTTGAAAATGCTATCTTCAACTTCTCCAACAGCTAACATGATCATCTGGACCCGCTGTAGGTTGACGAAACCACTTTCTGTGAGGTATCCCTGCAAATTAGAAAATAATATAGTTGAAAAACAAGTCTATTTTTGGAGCAAAACCATAGATATTTTAAAAGAAAAAGAAAAAGAATTTACCCCAGTTTTGTGCACCACATTTTTATATATGTTAACCAAGCGATCAATCGCCCCCTCCCTAAAAACAAACAAACAAAAGCATGAGATTCTTACAATTTTAAGCCACAGTAGGTATACTTGCAGGAATAGAAAACATATTCTCATCTACCTAATCTCCAAAGACGGCAGATGAGGAAGAAAGTCATTTCCCACAAAGAAGCACATAAAGACCCAGTCATCAACACTTCTTTCAAAATCAAAACTGAAAGGCAAACTGGCCATAGTGAGTTCTCTTTCCAAATACTGCAACACACAAACAAAAGAAAAAGGACATTAGAAAACACTGTGTATGGAGTTTAAAAATATTATTTATACAAAGTACATCTAGAAATTGCTTCAACATACCTCTCGCAAAACACATAATCGGATGAAGATAAATTCTTGTTCAGCGATAGGAAGACTGTCTGCAAACTGGTCATGCTAAAATAGAAGTTAAAAGTTGCATTACATCCAAGCTCACCTTAAAGTTTCTCCAGCTCAATTTTAAAGGATTACTTTGAGAGGAGTTAAGAGGTATACAAGTACAGTCTCTCAAGTTCTTATACCAAGCACACATTTTGCTGCTTTGCATGTCTGAAGTTACTGATCATTTTTTCTTGTCAGTGGGAAAAAAAAAACAAACCCCATCCAACAAAACACTGCAAGTGAGGATGTTAGGTGTGGCGTAGTATTTTTGTGCTACAAAGGACAATTTTTACTTATTAATATAAAAGGAAAACTAAGCAATCCCAATAATATAATTTGCATTATGTTTCAGCCAAAACCAATAGCAAGAACAATTGAGGCTCTCCTTAAAATATAAATTAGTTTATAGATAAAAATAATTTCTAGAAATAGTAAAATTCTTACCTTGCCTTGTTTTTCTCTGGGCAAACCTTGGCAATCCTTAACCTCATGACCCATCTGGTTACAAAGAGCACATGGCTTGGGTTTATTTGGTTTAAACTCTTCCCTAATTATAGTGAAGTTTGGTTCATGCGTAGCTAACCCAAGCATAATCAGATCAGCTACCAATCAAAAGAGAAGAATAAAATACAATGAAGGATAAACATTATTAAGCTTTTTTTAAGAAGTGTAAAAGTGAAGTACATTCTACCTTAAGCAAGTATGAACACAGAGATGTCCTTGCCAACAAACTAAGTGAAATATCTTTCTCCATATATTACACAGAGCTTTCAAAAACTAACAAATACATTGGATTATTTACACAAATACAAGTGAAAGCCTAAAAACCACAGCCCAACTCAACCACAAAACAGTACAAGAAAACTTAAGAGGACATATTGCTAGCAGAAGAGAACTCACCATCAGCCCCACAGAGACAATGATGAGTGTTTGGGTCATGGTTTGGTTGAGCTATACAAAAGAAAATTACATTTAGTCAACCAAAGTCACACAAAAAGTATTACTACTGACCACACTTTAATTTAAAACGAACATTCACGTTTATTTGAATTTTACCTCTTTGTCTTCTAATGTAATCCATGATTTTATGTTCGCCTTCACCAGGAGCACTAGCATCAGACAAAATAACCTGTGAAACATTGAAATTATGTAAACAATTTATGCTGCCACAATAAAAAAAACAAAACAAAAACAAAAACCTTATGTAGTTCATATACGGAATCTCACTGATGAATACTTGAAATTCTAATCTGCAGTTTTAACTAAAACATTATGATACAAAATGACGTTATTTAAGAGTTTGGAACCAATGAATAGATTTTAATTCTTCCCTACTAATTCTAGGATGAAGCTGACATTGATCCAAATACCACCGAAATGATCACGTCACTAACTAACATATTTCAACTTTCCTGATAAATTACCAGGGCAATCAAAATATGCACTAGAGAGCTAACAGATAAAGCAGACATATGCCCACTTCCCTTTAGATCTTCTGAACTCGTAACACACTGATACATTATCACATTATACACTTCCTTACACTGATGTCCAGATGAGCACTAGCGTTTATAAAACTCATATCTGATGGAGAGAATTAAGCAGAGTCAACTGCCCTTTAATTAGAGCACTTTAGTAGTCAACTTATGGAAAATAAAAGAGACAGCTGCACCTGAGAAGACTGACTACTCTGCCCTCTTATACAGAGCAAACAGAGGGTTGACAGAAACAAAACTCAGTGGGGGTGGAGTGGTTGAGGAACAGGAGGAGAGAATTTCAAAGTCCAGAAAGGCAAGAAAGCTGATATGTACTTTCATTGCCTGTCACCTACTGTCATCCATCATTAGAATAACTAAGAAAATTAAGGCTACTTGAGGCAGCAAACAATTTTAAAAAAAGAAGAAATACTGAAAAGAATACATATACAATGTATCTTGACACCTTCCTCAAGAGAAGAAAAAGTATTCCTAAAACCCTGTCTCCCATTACATCAAATTGTGGCTTCTACTATCAAATCTTTTCATTGCTCTTAAATGAAATCAAAACAAATGGTGCTGTTAGATTGTGTTATTAGGATGAAATGTATCTCTGAAGTCCCAGTAGAATGTGCAAGTTGGTCCATTATTAATAACAGTACAGTGCCAGAAGATGAGACAAATCTGTTAAATTTATACTCTTCCATTATTTCCCAACCCAGCCTAACAGATCACCTTAATTTTCCTGGAGTATGAGACTGTGAAACTTACTGTCAAATTTTTCCACCCTGGGTCACTGTTCAAACGGTCAGCAATGTAATAGCGGAGACATTTAGCCAGATTGTCCATAAACTCAGTTCCCTAAAAAGTGACGGAAGAAAATACATTACACCTTCATTCAGACATTGGCAATTACTGGTTAAAGTGCAAGATTACTTACTGGGGTAATACAGTTGCTGTCAAATCTCTCTTTCACTTCTTCTGGAGGAAGAATGCCACCTAAAGCAATAAAAACATTTAACAGAAGTAAATTAATATGGAACATTAAAAATGTTTTTGTATGATAAAAACCCTGATGCTTCCCCTGATAACATTAACACTTATTGAAAATTACCTTGTTTAAAATAAAACCAACAAAAAAACCCAAAGCTAAACCAACTCTTACCATTATATTATCTGCATCTTAAAATAAGGTGTTAGTACATTTACAAACGTTGTTACTTCAGAAAATTGATTTCACTACCTATTGTGTCAAAAGACTGCGAAAGAAATCTAAAGAAACTAAGCTTGCTAAATGAGATAAAACATTAGGAAATAATTATTTTCTTACATATTCTCCCCTATGTTTCCACTATCTATTCATTTGGGCTCACAAACAGGGTTACACCAACTTCTCTCATCTCTGAGCTTCATAAAGGGTCTTCGAAGTCTAGAAATGCTACAGGAAGAAATGTTAATAAAGTCTTTGTCCTTCCTTTTAAATCTCTAACTAGGTTACACAATGGTCCTCTCACTTGGGCTACAGCATTCATTCCTCCTACACAGTCAACTGAATTAACTGCTCCAGCCCAGACAGCATGCTTCAGCTACACACACTCCTTCCACTCCAGTCATGTCATTGTCACTCTTAGAAAGTTGCACTGACTTTGTTTCCTCACTGAGTTTAGAGTTTCCACTATCAAGTAACATCCCTTGCTCACAGTTCATTATTCCTGTGCAGCAGTAGTTTCATTTCATCCCTGCTTTTAAGCCTCAACTCTCCTTTCATTGAGCCCTAAAAACTTGTACTTCCTTCCATAAGAGTTTTGGTTAGTTTCTCACTGCTACATTTATCCCTGCTCTTCTGTTCAATTTTTTTCTAAAGGAATTAAGAGCACTCAACACAAATCCATTTCGGGCAAGAGACAGAAGAAGAAAAAAAAAATGATATTTTGTTTTATTTTAGTTCTTAACTTTGGAAAACACAGATCCATCCTTCTGTAGGCTTGTTATTCCCTCCTTCTCCTAGCAATGTACAAATATCCACTGAGCAAGACATCCCTTTTCTAACTATTACTGAAGCATTCAAAACAAGTAAGATGACTCTCACTTGAAAAAACTCAGATATGGCCACAGTTCTACCTTTTGCCAGAATTTCTTGTCTTATCTTTTGCTTCTCTTCAGCAGCTTCCATGCCCTCCTTTGATGCTCTGAATCTTCTCGACCGCTGTTGATTCATTTTTGCACGTGGAGCCTAAAAAAAAAGTATAATGCTTGGTTCAGTTATTGCATCTGGACAATTGTTTCCTTTCTGGACGAGTCTTTTGAAATTGGCCAGTCTGTGATTCTACAACCATTTAACAAGACATCAATCTAAACTGTAACTGAAACAGGGACTTCTGTTGTCCCTCCCTCACATCACCACTAGCTCTCATATGGCAGCAAAGGGAGCCAGAAACATTTCTAAATAGGTCTCTTAAGCTTCTTCATGAGGTCAGCCAGTAGCAACCACAGCTGTACATCTCAGAAATATACAGTGCTCAAGGATTCAAAGTTTCACTTGCAAAATAAATGAAACTTACAGTGATGTGTACCTGAGAAGCATTATTTATTACATACCCTTTCTCCAACAAGAAACTCCTACAATTGTATTCATAACTCTTTTGAAAATAAAAAGACTACAGCAGACAGTAGTTAGCTATTACTTACAGCAGGTATGTTGGGGTTTTTAAAAGGATACACCAACATTTAGTTGGGATTACTTCTCTATACACACATAAATTAGGAATTCCTGCTCTTGAATTCAGGTTAAAATTCTTTTTATGTTTTTATAAGTATCTTAATGATACTCATTTTACCTTTGAGAAACTGAAAAGCCTAGAAAAACAGCGAAAGCTTAAGAGGCCTACCAGCAGTTTGCTAGGCCTTTTTGGCATCTCTCAGTGAGACTACACAATCTGGATAGAAAAATACTCAGTAAAGCAAAGTTATTAAGAAAAGGTGGTAACTTTCATTAGACAACCTGATATACCAAGGGGAAATGAGGATCAGGTATGGAAAAGACAAGCTTTCAACTTCAAATGTGCCTTAAGCCTAGTCTGTGAAATATTCCACAGCACAATTCAGTCACTGTCCATTTTAAGTGCATCTACTTAAATCATTTTCTGGTCTTTCCCAGCCTGCGGCATAAATTATTACTAAACACCCAGAACAGAGGAACATAAACATTTTCAGAGTGTTATTGTCTTACAGAAGTTTCCTGCTTTTCAGAAGCAAAGTTCAGAATGCAGTAGACTACATTAGCCAGCTCATATAACCCCATGGACAACAAAAACCATGAATAATTTAATTTTGTTGAGGGTAATTAAAAGTAACAGTGTATTTTACCTGTAGTTTTTCAACTTAGAAAACTATTTCTCAAAGGATCTTATGAGAGCAGATGGCATCTACCCTAATTTCACAAACAGACATTACTTGGAACTAAATATATCAATACTTACTACTCCATCTATAGCCATGTAAAGAAGTCGTCTTGGTCTTACAATGTTGAAGATCCTGTCAATATACTCAAAAATCGCAACCATCATTTCATCTTCATTTTTGGGTGCTGGCCTAAAACACAGAGCATTAAATTTAACATCTGAAATGGTATCAATAAATTGTATTTGTAAAGAGACAAAAAAATGCCTTACTTGTCTTCTGGATGTGTACAAGGGTGAATTATGCCATTCATATCCAAATATAGGTTATCAAATTCCACCTCATTAGGGTTGGGTTTACTTGTATCAATTGGAGCCTTGACGCCATTGCACTCTTTAGCCTGTGAACGCAGTTGAAACAAACATTTCAGTACCTGATTAGAGAAGTATCACAAATAACCAACTGACATACTAATGCACAGACTCAATGAAGTTTATTTTTTTCAAGTGCAATAGAAAAAAAGATAGCAACAAGCTACTCACATAATTACCTGAAGATGCACACTTATAGTGTTTTGTTTTTTTTTAAAAAAAAGGGTGTTTATAAACTAGCACAACTAGAAGATATTATGAGTTACAGCAGATTCGGTTCATTTCTGTTCATTAGCATGTATTATAAACATGAAATTTCCATACCTCATATTATTCAAGAAAGCAATTCTTTCTACTGCCAGGATCATACTGACTCCCTCAAAATTTACCAAAGGGACTTCAAACTTTATAATGTGATGCTATAACTTTAACAATAACCAAGAAATATACAAATCTTTCTACTTGAAACACTTAGTTCCTCCAACTGAAACTTCCAAACAAACTTGCACCTCTGCCTTTTGTCACTGCAATGGATACTGAAGTCACACACACACCTGGGGGAGGCAGGGCAGTAAATGTGATTCACCTGTGGCTGATGACAGACTGGAGCCCAGCTGATGACACAACAAGCTTCCCAAAGTATATTAGCACATCCTGGAGCAAAGGATGATGAGAGTTAACTAGAAAGAGAACTTTTCCCAGATTCCTCTACACAAAGGAAGGAGAGAGATCCTTTCAGATCCCACCAGCCAAATCTCCACTCGGGATATACGTGTCTTACTTTTCCTCATGATTATCAGCTGCACTGAGGTGCTCAAACCCTTGAACTCTTCAACTCCTGCCTCCAAGTTTGTCTGTGGATATATATGAAATGTTAAATAAATCCATTCCTTACCTTCCACTTTGAGAATAAGTAAACTTTCGACTCTAATGTTCCACTTCCTCCATGTCAGTGCTTTTTCTACTGCCAGGCTGCTGCCCAATGAACATGAAACTCAGGCCACAGTGCAGATGGTAAACTCGGTGTGAGCTTATAATCACCCTAAACCACCAATAGCTGCCTATGGCCCTCTACTACTCCAACACTCTTGAACACTTACAACAGACCATAAAAGGTAAACCCAGAAGCACAAAGAAAACAAATCTCAGCTGAACTGGAAGTAATAAATAATACTATCTTATTTTCCATACGCTGTCATGTCATGTAACCATCTAGGTGAAGAGAACAGTCTTTCTAAGTAGCCCAGGAGCAGAGGCTGGAGTTGGCACTACAACATCTACTTAAGAAAAACTCATCCCCTTCTCTCAAGCTGTCAAAGCAAGCAGTTTTGAAACACCAGCGAGTGTTTCAAAAAGTGGCTCCTCTACAAGGTGGATTAGCAACCACACTCAATTTTCCTTCCTCACCATAGGTTTGGGGGGTTTTTGTTGTTGTTTGGTCTAAAGGCAATTAGCAACACTCTCACAGTGATTGTGAGCAACTCAGCATTTTACCTTTGAAACAAATACCACCAGCCAAACATGTAAACCACTGAATTAAACACCAATAGCATCAGTGATGGAAGAGACACGGAGCTGATCAAGACAAAGTCAAATGATTTTCAGAGAAATCATGACTGGAAAGGGCTATAACATATTGCAAAGTTGGAATTAAGTGTACTCTTAAATAGCCTGGCATAAAGCAAAATTTTTAAAAAATTAACATCATGTTATTACATAAAGGCGACGATCGCAGGATTGCATGGGACAGGAGGGAAAAATGGGATACTGTTGGTTCTCTCATTCACATGAAACTTATGGGTAGCTGATGAACCAACATCAAGCACTTCCTCCGAACTTCTATTTGCAGACTTGCTGCCTGTTACTCATTAAATAAGTTTCCCACATCTCTGATACAAAGCTCAAACTATCAGATTGAAAAGGGAAAAAAAACAAAACCAAATAAAACCAAAACCCCCTTACAGATCATCCCATCAACTTTCTTACCATTTTCCTGCTCAGAGCAGCAGCAGAACTAGCTGAATTTACCCCAGTCTTAACAGGCAAAAATTAAAAGCTCTAAAGCAAAATAAGTCTGTATTCCATATTTACATTTTTCACAGTTATAGGTGTATGGAATTCTTTCAGGGCAATTTTGTAAAGTAATTTTTAAATAACAGAACACTAAGTCCCTCTATTTCACTTCTTTAAAACAGGTGAAATTTCTGCCAATTCACATCTTTCTTATACTATTCATCCAAACTAGTAAAATCCTGACAGATTATCTCTTGAGCACTGTTTCCTTCCTTTACTGAACTTTCTAGAACATACACATAAAAATCACATGGTTTTAGCAGAAACTAATTGTCAGGTGAAAACCCTGTACTGTAGCTTGCAGTTCTAATCAAGACCTACAATTTTAAAAAGAACAATATTCATTCTGGTTTACAACAGATAAGGGGACAAGAAGCTTGCCTTGTGTTCTACTTGATCTTTCATCAAACCTCTTGCCAGAGCTAACTGTGGCTCAGGAGATATCAAAGGCTTACAACTATGTGATATGGAAAATAATATTGCCCCCATCACAGATCTTATTTTCAGTCTTGAAGGTAAAGTAAAATAAGTATGATCTCTTTCAGATGGCTTCGAAAGCCATTCAGTTTTCATCTGCGTATCGCTCTGTCAGCAACTTTACCATTACATCCTCATAAACCTATCAGATTTTTAATGTAACAGCCTTGTAAAAGGTTTAAGTATCTGGGAGTGATATCTCTTGTGATAAAATGAAATTGTTCACTTTTAATCTACAGCCTCTTTTGAAACCACTGAAAATAGATCTTCAAATATGATACTCTAGTTGCAGCTTTATTAATTTGTATGAGTTTGATTAAAAATACTCTCTCCTGGATTTTATATTATCTTCAAGATCTTCCTCTTATTCTTCATGCTCAGCTTAAGAAGAAGATTAATCAGATTTAAGAAAAAGAAATAATCTAGCAAGGTAAGAGAACAAGGATCAACGTTTTAGTATTTCAAAGAGACAAGCTACAAGGAGATACAAAATTTCTGATTAGAGTGATTTATAAGCAATCCTAAAATACACATAGAGCTGATTACATCATGAGAGAAGTTTAAATTCATCTACAGTCAGACAAACTCCAGCTTCTCGCTACTGTCCTAGTCCACTCTCAAATTTATAACCAGATTTGAATATAAAAAATTATAATATGATTTATCCATGTGCTGTCCTTCCTGTAACTGCAACGTGCTGTTAAGTTGGAACAAAGCAATGCGAAGACATCAGGATCTGATACTTCAGTTATTTGTTATATTTTTCTTTTTATTTTAGTAAAGAACATTTGCTATTACAAGCTCAATTATTAAAAGAAAACAACTAAGGATATACAAACACAAAATCAGTAAAACCAAGACTATATAAGCCTTTATTTTACCTAATCATTAGAGCAATTTTGGTTAAATAAGAATTTAAATGTTTACAAATGTGATGAAAAAGAGAAGTCTTCTGCTCTTAGAGAAAACCATACTTAATTGCTGCAGATTGTAGATATATTTGCTGCTTTTAAATTGTGACTGCTTTTAAACAGACAGATCTTAGAGCATTATCCAGAAACAGCTGGACAAACTTGTAAGAAAAAAAAAAGTAAAACATCCATTTATAATAAAGACAAAACTGTAAAAGAATCTACTTTATATTGTCAAAACTCTATTTGCACCCTTTTGAACAGTGCTTCAAACCATCACAACTAAACCTCACCTCATGGGCTCATTGCTGTTACTGAGCACCGAGGCTACCTTGCCAGCCTGGTCATAAATGTGCCAGACAACTGACAGAGCTGCTGTCTCCACAGTCTGACTTTACTGCTGGAACAGATGTTCATCCGCACAAGTCAACCTTTGACATAATGAAGGAAAGGGGGATTTGGTGAATGAAGGGCTTGGAGCATACAGACAGTTGTGATGCTGACTATAAGCAAAAGACCAAACTGTTCACCTTTGTGAGTTCCTCACTTTGAGGAAAAAGGGATAAAGCAAATCAACCAGCATGAGTTGAAGACAACAGGTGGGATAAGTGCACACACCTTCAGACATTAGTTTTCTGAAGATCCACAGCCCCAGCTGGGAGAAGGCAAATGGCATGTCAACAGTTATATGCTCAACAGGTGTAGCTGGTAGAGACACACCAGGCCCTCCCTAATTAACCCTTGCCACCCACTTTTCCCTGGCAGATGCAATCATGACACAGTGTCCCTGAAAACCCTCTAAACTGAGGGTTACCCAGATCCTCAGAACAGATCATATTACACACAAAAAACAAGCATTTGGTAAAGTGACCAGAGCAATCACTGCTAGCTGCCAACAGCTTACTCCAGAGCAAGCATTCATATGAGTGACTAATAAGCTGTACTTGTAAACCCACAAACCATATTCTTCTATAATAGCTTCCCCAGACAGACAAGCCCTCAAAGTAGTAAAAGATTCACTTCTTGCAGCTACACGTAAAATAAACTTCACACTCCTCTCATGCTGAAAGAGGCAAACTGAAACCACCAAAAGAGTAACTTCAACTGTGCAACATTTGATTAATCCAAATCTACAATTCTGTTTCACAGCCTGAATCTGAAACACAAAATCACCCTGACTGTAAAAAGAGCAGCAAACAAACTGATCTGCCTGCCATTCGCACACACTGGTATCTGGCCAAAGGCAGGCAGGTAATACATGCAGCCAAAAAACCCAGTGCCAATGCCTAACTCAGTCACTTTACTCTCTTTTCCCTTATCTTCTCTACCTCGCCTGCACACATCTATCTCCTTCACAGTACCATGTTTCCCAAACGTGAGGCGTGTCTCTCACAGGGAGGCAGTAAAACAGCAGAAGCCACAGCACGTGGCCAGCAGCAGGGACGTGAACTTTCAAAAACTGCATTCTGAAGAACAGCAGAATGCAGCTAGTACAACCTGATAAAAGATGATACAAATTATTTGGAAAAGCACAAGGAAAAATAGTTTGGGAGGCATTAACTCAAGAGGTTCATCTTCTCAGAAAAGCTTTGGCTAAGTTAGTCCTTAAGAGAATAACTTGTCATCTAAAGCTACCACAGTGCAGCTCTATTCAAATGCAAGTCTGTGCTGTCACTGAAGGGGGACACTCCCATCCTCCCTGTCACCTTCCACCTCCTACTGTGTCCCTTGGGATGGCACAAGCACTCACATGGCTGCAGTGATGTACAGAAAGGAACCAGCCTATGTGAGAACCTGCCTAGCAAAAACAAGTAAACAAATGCTATTTCAGGTGCCTTACATCCTAGAAAGAGCTCTCTGGATAACCATACAGACCCCTGTGCTGGTGCAAGGAAGAGAATAAATATAAGCCATCAGCTGAAGGCAGTGACCAGCCAGCTTAAAGCAATCAACAAACCTTGTCTACTATGAGTCTACTACTAGGGGTTAGTGAATACCACCTGTGGAGTCCTGCAGCTAGGTCGGGACTAAGCCTTCACCACAAAGCATCTTCGTTGTTATGAAAAGCCAGATTTTATAGGATGTCTCTGGAAAAATCAGCTCCCTGTTCAGGCAGGACATATTTCTCCTATACTAGAAAACACCAGCAATGAGATAAAAAAGCTGAAGCTGCTCAAGGTTACAAGAGTACAACTACAGCCTTGTTTTAAGGCTTGGATGCCAGTGTGACATCCTGTGTTGGTGGATGCACACACACGTGCACAAAAAAAAGAAATCAAAGTATGAAGCTGCACTAATAAGTGAAAGAAAACACTGACAAAATAATTAATAAGACCTGAAAATTATATAGAAGTATTCAAATGTGATGAGCATGAGAGCCCAAGGTAAGTGCATGACCACACGTACACCGACATAATATTTCAGTCTTACATAAAACTGTGCAGCCACTAAGGACAGCTCAGTTCCTTCTCCAGACTCTCACTCCTGCCCTCACCCTTGTGCTGGCACCGGCTTTCCTGAGCCCACATCACAAGCAGGATCATAGAACTTGCAAACAGGGTGGTGGTCTCTCAGAAACAGAAGCATTTCCAGACCCACAAGTACTTTTAACGATTTACACTTGCATTTCCTTACTTTCCTCAAGACAGACCAGCTTCACTATGGCTTTCGACAAGTCCTAAAGTTTGTTTCAGCTTGTAAATTACAAAAAAGTTGTTGAAAAGCAGGGACTACGAAGAACACACAGAAACAAAGCAAAAAACAGCAAAAAGTATCCCCACTACTCCCTCTTCACTGTAAGTTTTGCCAAACACCTTCACCAAACCTACTGTTTTGGGGGTTTTTTGGGTTTTTTTGTTTTTCCCCGAAGCAACACAAAGGCAGAGGCCACCACGCCGGGAAGGACCCGCATTTCAATGAACCGGTTGAGAACTAAAAAAAAATGTAGGAAAAACACGATTCCTGTTGCAAAACCC
>NW_010290045.1:0-242 GCF_000700745.2 Antrostomus carolinensis | reverse complement strand
CAAGAATAAAAGCCCCCAGGAAAAAAAAAATGAAAAAAAAAAAAAAAAAAAAAAAAAAAAAAAGGAGAAGAACACCCCAAAAAATAAAAAAGCCCCAAAACTCCTTGGTAGGGCACCCGGAGCGCCCCGCAGAGCAAGGACAGGGCTGAGGGCGGCACAGTACGGGCAGGCACTAAGTACCAGCAGGTAACGCCCCTCCGGCCTCCCCCGGCCCACAACGCTCCTTGAACCCCGCGGAGTCG
>NW_010290044.1:0-893 GCF_000700745.2 Antrostomus carolinensis | reverse complement strand
AACTGTTTGGCTTTAATCAGCTCATTTCACTTAAAAAAAACCTGATTTCTGTGGTAAGTTTTGCTTTTGAGTTGCACTTTTCAGGATCACAGCCAAAACTGGCCTGACATAAAACTTGCTCTTCCTCCTATAACAACACACTGTAACACAATTTAAAGAACTTGGGAACATTTAGCCAGGCCATGGAATTGCTCCAACAATAGAAGACAACTTTATTCAGTAGATACTTATCTGCTAATGTTTTCGTTCTATTATAACTTTTCAGAGGAGAAGGGAGAGAGTGAAGTACTAGTGAATTTTCTTGTATATACAAAGAATTGTGGACCAAAAAAACACCATCAAAAGCAACAGCTCAGTGCCACGTGTTCTCCCTTTCTGTCACCTACCAAGAGGTGGTCATGATCTCGTTCTGAGAAGTGAAGCACGGTTTAGTTAGACAAGGGCAATAAGGACCAACAGGGAACTCTAAGTTTAGGTTGGCCATTGGGAAAAGGTTCTTCAGGCAGAAGGGGGTGGAGCCCTGGAACAGGCTCCCCAGGGAGGTGCTCATGGCACCAAGCCTGACAAGATTCCAGAAGCATTTGGCCAAGGCCCTCAGACACATGGTCTGAATGTTGGGATTGTCCTGTGCAGGGACAGGAGTTGGACTCGATGATCCTGGTGGGTTCATTCCAACTCACAACATTCCAAGTGAAGATTATGGTACTTCTAGTTATTTCTTCAGGGGAGACTTATGTCAATGCCCTACTTTCCATTAACTTCAACAAAAAAATACATCATCCAGAGAGCTTCAAGAAATGGCCACAAACCAAATGTTCGTGTCTTAAGATGAAACACACGTTCTTAAAAACCACATAATCTCCATCAAACCCCTCAAACAGACGGTGGTAACA
>NW_010290043.1:7345-12103 GCF_000700745.2 Antrostomus carolinensis | reverse complement strand
GTCTGTGTGTATTTGTACGTGTATGTGTGTGCGTGTGTGTGTGTGTCTATGTGTATTTGTGCGTGTATGTGTGTGTATTTGTGCGTGTATGTGTGTGTGTGTGTATTTGTGCGTGTATGTGTGTGTGTGTGCACCTGCCAGCGTGAGAGAGTTTTGCAGGTCTCAAGATGCTGCAGCTGAGGATGACATTTGAGGCTTACACTGGAGCTAGCTCACCTCTGGAGCGGGGCTTTGCCCTTGCATTTGCAGTGCCACCCAGCAAAGCGTGCCCCAGCGTTTGCTGTATTTTTTCCCATTTCAGAATTCAAAAATGGGATAAAAAATCTTAATTACAAGAGATCACACTGCTTTGGGAATGTAACTTCTGATGGCTGGCTTCCTTTATTCTTAAATGAGAGGGTATACCAGGATTGGAGGAGCCCAAGAAAATATAGCAAAGTATTTAAGTGCTTGGAGACCTGTTTTGCTTTGTTAATTTTTATTATTTAAAAAATTATCGCTCTCCTTTGAGGACTAGAGGACTGCTCAGGAGTATGCAGACTCCTGCCTGCCAGCTATGACTAAAGAAAAGAGGTGGCTGGGGTGGGAGAGAATAGGCCAATGCGCAAGCAAAACATGGTGTTTATCTGAAAAGAAATAAGCCTAGCCTAACTCTCTTACAGATAAAGCCCTGGTCCTTCAAAGACCCACATGTGCGCTCTGCTTGTGTGGGGTGAACAGCCGGCCCATTGATTCCAGAGGCGGTGGGCACGCTGTGCAAAGTCAGAGCAGCCCCCGACCTTTGCAGAACTGTAGCCTAAAATGAATTTATGCTCTTTTAATGGAGATAAAGACAGAAGGGGAGAACATAACTCAGGGAGACAGTTCTGCTCCATCGTTACCTCCTTGGTTAAGAGCAACTTTTTTCTCTCAGAAAAAAGCAATGAAAGCTTGGGCCCTTGAAGCACTTGTGGTAAGAGCCTCATCCCTTTCCTTGGACAGAGAGCAGCTGGCTGGGTAAGGAGCAGCCTCACCAGCCTAAGAGGAGGACGCTGCAATACTCACAGAGCAGATCCAGTCTCTGAAGGAAAAGAAATAAGCGCTATCCTCTTCTGGCATTTTTGCTTGGAGAAGGGAGGTTTTGCAATAGCCACAGATCCACGTGTGCAACGTGCACCCGCCAGGCTCTCAGTGCAGGGAAATTTGGGAGCACGAGCCATTTGATCTGCTAAGCCCACACTCAGCCTCAAGAGGAAAAAAGGGGCTCCCCTTTTCATGCAGTTTAGAAAACAACTTGATCCCCCAGGCTGCCTCTGAGGCGAAGGGGCACACACATGTGCTGCCGCCTGTGCCAAGCGCCCGGCACTCCCCGGGGCTCCTTGGTGCCCAGGGGATGCCGGCCACCCCAGCTCCAGTCGTGGCCGGGGTGAAACAGCGTGTTGCGATAACCCCGGCGATGGCTGGCAGCGCTGCCAAAGCAAGGGTCTCCCTTCGTTAGCCCATTGAGGAATGCGGGCTGATGCCGCGTCCCCTTTTTACCCCCACAGCTCTGTTTTTGTGAGGTTGGCAGAAACTGACACTTTTTCTTTTGCTTAATTAAGTTGTTCAGAAGAAGGCTGGTCAAACAGTTGCGTCTACGTGGGGAGTCTTGAAGCGAAGAGAAAGCGGTGGGCGTCACCAACATAAAAAGGGGGATTCTGTTATTGTTTGGGTGTAGACGGGTCATTTTTTCAAAGTTACTGCTGCCTGAGTGACCACAACCCTGCAAGCAGCAGCAGTGAAAGGACACTAGAGCTACTCAATGCAGCTACCTTGGGCTCCAAAGTGTAGGAAGAGAAGGGGAAAAAAAAAAAAAAAGAAAAGAAAAAAGCCAGAAAGTAGGAGCACTTATATTTTTCTCTCTGGAGAACGTGTAAACTGACTGCCATATGGTGCAGTGAGAATCAGAACAGGTCCCTCTGAGCATCCTGTTCTAGGAGGGGCAGATGACAAAGCTGGAGCCACGGGAGATCTGGTAGGCATCCTACTAACTGTCCAACCCCACCCTGCACAACAGCCCATTTCTTATTCACCCTCAGCCAAAGAAAAAGCCCTAGGAACAATTACCAACTGCTTTAAGTCCACCTGGCTTTCAGCAGAAGCCTGCCTGCATTTGCAAGACCACTGGTACCCCAAGCCTGAGGGGTATTGCTCATGTTTGACAATCCAAAGGCAGGACTTTGACCCTCAAAGCTCAGCATTACACTGGGCTGTGATATCTATACGCTGCCGCGTGTTCTGAAATATTTACCGATATTTTACCACATGGGCTTCAACTCTAGCATCACCTGGCTTCTCCTAATGCAAGCGACTGAGCAAAGTGCAGGTTTTTAACCTCCACCAGCACAGCTCTCTCCGGGCAGCCTCAGGAGCCTTGATTTAACCATTGCTGTGGTGTAAAGTTGGGCTCATGGCACACAGCATCTTGTTTAGTCACAGTTTGCCACATGGTCAGCACCCATGGGTTATGACTTTATAGCCATGCAATTGCATATGATAGAGTCAGATACACATGGGAGGCCCAGCATTGGCACCAGGGTAGCAATTTTTAATTGAGACCGTGGATCAGAAGGCGGCACCTGCTGCCCTGGCAGCAGTCAGAGCTGGTTTGGGTTGTGGTTCCTCTCTCAGCAGTAGGAACTGGAAGGCCATGTCTCCATGCAGTCGTCAGACCCATTACCCAGTCACCACTGGCTCAGAGGTTTAGCTATCTAAAACGGAAGCTGCCAGACAGGATTTGGAAAGGCTCACATCTCACTTTGATGAGAAGTTGGTGTGGGATATATGTCTTTTATCCAACCAGCATGTTTTCAAAACCCAGCAATTTTCCCATCCAGGGTCTGGATTCAGGCTGAAGGTCCCAAACTTCCAAGAATCTGCAGCCCTTCTCTATTTAAAGAACATTCGAAAATACCTCCCTCCCTCTCCTTCCCACTGCATAGACTCAGGGGAGCAAAACACCCAGTGTCCCCCACGCACATGGAGCCCCTGCCAGACCCACTGGACCTCCCAGCTCTCCATGGAGGCACACAGGAGACCTGCAGCTACTCCTGATGGCTGCAGCAGCTGGCATTTCTCTTTGGCAGCTGGAACGTGGCTGGCAACTTTGCTTTATTCAAGGTGCCTCTCCTTCCTTCCTTCCTTTCTCCCTCCCTCCCTCCTCACGGGTTGGAGTCGGCCGCAGGTTTTCACGCGGCGCATGCACAGCCCCTCGCAGCCCTGCACTCCAGCTGCTGGAGAGAAAAAGCCTTTTTGTTCAGCTCAGACTCCACCGACATGATGTCTTTACTCCCAGGAAAACAGAAGGCCTTCCTTGACACAGGCAACCCCAAAAGGGTTGGGATGCTGAAGGGAAGGTCCTAAAAGACAGAAAGGAGGATTCACAAGGGCTGGAAGGAAGCCATCGCACCATTCCTGGCACTGGCCCTTCCACATGGGGCTCTGCCGCCCGGCAGGACAAAGAGCGTGGTTTTCACCAGCCCCACGTTCTGCTGACAAATGCATAATAAACTGACAGAGGGAAGACGAAGCAGCATTTCAAAGCCCCACGTGTGGAGGAGGTAGAGCATAGCGGGAGTGGGGATGGACACTTTCTGCAGGTGTTCGGCCAGTGTCCCCCCATTTGCATACATTTGCATACTGTCAAACAGTTGCCTGACAGACTCTCTGAGAAGGTCTGGACTGAACCCAAACCTGTCAGGGACTTTCTCCTTGCCAGTCAAGGTTGGCTTTGGTTGCAATTAGAGAGAGGAAAGCAATACTTCTGACATTGCCACATAGGAAACTATGGATGGGGTGAGTTTAAACAGAAAATGTATGGTTTTGTTAGGAAAAAAACCCGCTGAATTACTATACTGGGCGTGGGAGGAAAAAAATGGGGGGAAAACATGAATTTGACCTCTTTGGTCTGGAAGAAAAATATCTTTTTCTCTACTCGCTTGTGGGCCAGCGCTCTGTGTGCTACCAGCTCATGGGAGCATCACGGCCAAGGGGAGCTTTTGGGGATAAAAACAACAAATAACCAGAGAAAGACTTGACAATGATCTACCTGCCCAGACACCATACCCGTACAGGGTGCTACGAGCAGGAAATCCTGAGGTGATGCTCCAGAGCCCCACAGCAATGGGGACATGTGGTGGTGGAAGATGGTCGCCGGGCTGGGGGCAGAGGACAAGGGCGACCCGAGTGCTTAGCAACATCAGACAATGGCACGGCATGGAAATACCTCAGGGATACTTACTGAGAAAAAAAACAGAAGGGACAATGAGGATATGTTTTGGAAGCCCACACCCCTTTTACTTGTTGTTTTACATATCTTCCCTCAGCCGTGAAAATTTCATACTTCATCTTTACCCGGCGGTGGACACTAGAGTTTCACGAGCAGGGGACAATGGGTTCTGTTTATTCACCCACAATAAAGAGCCTGTTTAACTCCGGACTGCAAGTGGCTGAGCCATCTGGCCCATATCTTCACAGTAAAACATTGTCCGTGACACAAAAAATGATTACATCCACAGGACAAACTAATGTGACCTCTAAATAAAGCCTTCCTCTGAAGCTATGATATCATACTGCAGAGGGGACACCGGCACAATTGAATCTGGTCACCCAGAGCACAAGTGAGATAGGACTATTTAAATCCAATTTTACAGGAGACTTTTTGTCCTCCATGGCAAACCACCCAGATCCGACGACAGCATTGAAACATCTTTTTTTATGCACTCTTAAGGCAACAGAGCG
>NW_010290043.1:0-7324 GCF_000700745.2 Antrostomus carolinensis | reverse complement strand
TTGGCAGTCCTCTTCAGCTTGCCCAGGGCCCAGGAAGCACCCGTCCATTTTCAGAGCCAGCACCTGCAAGCTTTTCTTCCAACAGAGTTTTACTGATGGAGCACCACCTGCACTGGCCCCCTTCTTTCCCCCCGCCGGCCCCTCCGATAGCAAGGAAACAAGCGTCTCTTTCTCCTCGGTGCCAGTTGGAAAGCCCAAGTCTGCCACAGCCTCACAAATAGTTTCTGAGCTTGAACAAGGCACCCTCAGCCCCGCTGTACCTGAATGGTGGCTTCATGGGGCAAAACAAGGGACCCTGGCAAAAGGGCCCATCTCAGTGACAGAAACATCGCTCTCTCAAAGGAGGCGATTTATCTTCTCCGGTATGGCGCTTCTACCGCTGTATCTCTTAGAGAAACGTTTGTAAAAGGGGGCGATAGATCTAATTAAAGAGGCTAATCCTTTTACAGGGACAATGCTACCCATGTGTGGATATTTCCAGACTTTGTGGGAATGCTTCGCAGTCACCCGAATGACTAACGCAAGCCGAGTGCCCATTTTATTAAGCTGCATGCCTGCCTGGCTGGCAGGCGCCCTGACGGGCAGGCAGCCTAAGGGCCAGCGGGGCAGCGGTGTGTGCTAGCAGGCATGCACGTCCCCTCTGCCTTGCACAAGCACTGCCTGCTCTTCCTCTTGCTGGGGCACTGCTGCCGTTGGGGCAGGACCAGCATGGGTTCACAGGCATCAAAAGTAAAAGGTAGTCAGAGAGGACAGAAATGGAGAGGGAACCTTTGCCAGTGTATTACTGTGCTGTAATAACTTTGATAAATTTGGAATTTCCAGAAAGCAAAGGAAGCCTCGCGCTAGGCACGAAAAGGCTCTTTTTTCTTAACAGTGATAGCACCTGCCTAGAAAAGCACACTCTCCTCGCCTGTGCAAGGCTTTTCTTTGCAGCTAATTCATAGCATCAAAGCTGTAATCACAGTGAACTGAAAATAAAATCAGGAGCAGAGCATCTTGCCCAGTTTATATCTCAGCCATTTGGAACTGAATTCGGGACCGATCCAAAACTCTCCTTTCAATTTAGCAGAAATTCTTTTTACCCACTTTTTCTGTTTCTCAGGCATAAATTGCCTTTGTATGAACATGATTAGCTTGAACACCTGAATATCCAAACTCTATCTTTTCATATGAAAATAGTTTGCAGGCCCAAATCCAGGTTAGATAAAATTGGTCACCAACATAGAGTTTTCAATGGCAAAGGCTCTTAATCCGTTGTGGAATTATAAACCTCGTACCCAAAGGATTAAAACTTATCCTACACAGATCATTAAACGGTGCCGCATTTTTGGCATGGCACTTCTGTTACCCATGTAGGTTTCCAGACCCAGGCCTCTTAGCACACAACACCTGTCATTAAAAATCCCACAAGCTTCCTTGAAGCCTGTAAAAGTACCCTGAAAAATATTGCAGAAGCTTTGGTCCTGGGGCGCAGCACCAGTGCCACCAATCTGGGACCAGCAGGGAGCTCTCACTGATGCTTTCTTGGTGTTGGGAATGTTGACCTACACAGGCAAGGACACAGTTCCCACTAAAAAGCAAAAATTCAAATACATCCCAAATACACAACTTTTTATATATATGCCTCCGCAAAAACCCAACATTATCAGGCTGGAAGAAGATTATTCAAGGCCAAGCGTTGGCTTCTCAGCAGAAAAATACATTTGAATTTAAAAGACCTTTTGCTGAAGGCATAATTATCAGTAGCATACAGCAAGATTTTTTTTTTTTTTTAAGCAAGAGGTAGATTGTTTTGCCAGAAAAAAGGCACCTTTTCCTTTTGCTGGCTTTTTACTTTCTTCTTCCTTTTCCTGTATTGAAACTGAGATTTAAATACCTTGTTTCACCATCTCAAAGATTATCTAGTAGGAAAACTCCCTAGAGAAAGTACATAGCTCCCCAAAGACAACAATTTTTTTGTTTCTTTCTAATTTCTTTCATTTCAGCTCTTCCCTTTCTCTCTCTTGTTTTAATCCCTTTGAACTGTAGCACTGGATTGATTCGAGCCCTGCTTCTCCTCCCCTGTATGTCAGCCTAAATCTGCAGTAACTCCTACTACCTTGGTAGAGTATTAGTGAAATAACCAAAAGGGAAAACCAGCCATGACCTTGCACTACAGTTCAATGATGATTTTAGACAGAAGAATAGAATAAGAAAGAAAACAAATTTTAAAAGAAGAAGTGCCTTCTCCTTCGTAGTCCTCACTACTGTGACCTTCCAGCCATAGAAAGGAGGCAAAGCAGGGAGCAGCTCTCCCACTCAGGGAGATGTGGGCTGTGGGCTGATTGAGCCAGCTATTAGCATGCTATCTGAATACAAAGAAATAAAGCAGAAAAAGGGGAAGGGTAAAATTTGCCTTTCCTGTCAAATAATGAGAAGTTGAGATGGAGCTACCCCTCTTCCAAATTGCAACTCCAGCTATTTAGTGTTATGAATAAAAGCAGTGGGATTCATCACACCTGGCTTCAGGTGTGTAAGGGTTGGGTGCTCCAACCCACCACAGTTTCCTTGACCACCAAAGAGAGAAGATGCATCTCACCCAACCACAACAGGTCCTCCAGGGAGATGCGAGGAAGCTGGGGGAGAGAAGTCCCTTATGAAGATGCCTAATGCTCTCCACAGGTGAGCAGTGCCCATCTCGGAAGGAACCAAAGGGGAGGCTGGTGGAACCACTGCATGGCTCCAGGCACCCAGCCCCAGCCTGCAGAGGGCAGGGAAAGGGATTCATCCACTAGAAAACCTTGTTAGGTCACCCCTAACTTTCCTAATTCCTTAAAAAGGATATTTTAAGAAGTTGCTCTTGTTGCCTACAACTTTGAGAAAATACTTCTTGTCAGCACAGCAGAAATTTAAGCAAAACCATACTTAAGTTGCTCCCATTTTTGTGTAGGCAATTCTCCAAATGAAATTGGCCATGCAGGTTGCTGTGGGGCCTGGAGTGGGCAGGGGCTAATGTTAAGAATCTTTATCAGGGTCCCAGAAGACTCAGCCTATGGAGAAAATGCAGGGAACACAGAAATACCGTGTGCTGTAGGTACTTTGTGGGTCACTACTTGAACATTTCTGCTCCCTTGTACATAACTGTTGGGTTTTTCCCTGCAGGGCAAAGAAATGGACAAATAGATCCTCTAGTCTCCCGTGTTTCCTGCAGGTAAGGGGAAGGTGAAAATAAAATAATATTGAGGACTCTGGAGTCTATTTCTGCTCATTTACAAGGTTCCTTTGCTAAAAATAACAACAGCACAACACTGAAAGAGGGTGACAATAACTCAGCCAACAAATTCCTATTGCAAAACCCACACTAGGTATGCGTGCACGTGGTCGCGTGTATTGAAACCTGGAAGCTAAATTTATTTTTACCTGTGTGAATCAGAAAAAGGAAAGTATCAAAGGAGAAGGACTTGAAGCAAAATTATCAATCTCCTTGCACTCAAGAGATAAGACAGTTTTCTGGTTCTCCAAGGGCTACTCTTAGTATCTGCAGTGGCATGAACCCAGTCCCCATCATTGGTCTTTCCTGGCTTTTGGAGGAGCTGAGATCTGGACTTCAGCTTTTTGCTTGGGCACATCTGTAAATGACCCACGTGTTGCAAAAATGTCCTTTAATCTGTGCTTTTTTGGAGGAGATACGCTGGTCAGGATTAGATTACATTGACTATAAGCATAGAGTTTCAGTTTGCTCTTGGGGGGACAATTTGGGAAATGCATTTGAATTTTAAAAGGCTAAAGAAAACTTTTTAATAAGATCTAGTTTTGTGACTTACTGTCCAAGGCTTGCCAAAAACATTGCTACTTTGAAAACTTCAGTTAGATTTTTCCGTTAGGTGATCTGGAGCATCTAGGTCTTGACAGTCATGTCCTGGTTCATATCCGTTAGGCACCACGATCTCACCAGATGGGACGGCTTGTGACAGGAGGTATTTAAAAATATCTGGTAGCCAAGAGGATTCATTGTGCTTATGATAAAGCACCTGCACATGGGATGGGCTTCCAGGTGTGTTGATTTTGTAATCAGGTTTTTAAGAGGCAAAAGCTGAAAGCTAGATTGCTGGAAGAGGGTAGAAACAGAGGCTGAGATAGGGAGCATGTATCTTGTGCTTTCTGTTGTTAATGATGTGCCAGAACTGGCAGTCCCTCTGGGGCTGCAGGACACAGGTTAAATGTTTCTGGGCCACACGAGAGAAAGAAGAATGACTGGAGCAGAAAAAAGCAATAGAGGAGCACCAGCCTGGGGAAGATACTCCTGCTTCACAGTCCGTTGTCCTCTCCAGAGGATTAAATACTACAAAAGCACAGGTAATATAATGCTGCTGTAGGTTTTTCTGCCATTTGCATACAACCCAGCACAGGCTGGCACAGTCAGAAAAAGAAGAAACTAGGCAGTCCTAGAAAAATGAGAGAGAGGAAAAAAAAAAAAAAACAAACTTGAAAGAAATAAACTTGAGAGATGTTGGCTGTGTCTTCCTACCTGCATGTGTTTCTCACTCACCTTTGGTACCTCTTTCCACACCTATTTGATCCAAGTCTTCTTTACCTACAGTAGTTGCACCGTGCACGTGTGGATAGATGTAGTTAAACCACAGAACTCAGGCAGATGGCCTTTCATTCATCAGCCTGCACCACGGCACTGGCTGATAGTCCAGAATACCTGTCAGATGCTCAGCGTCACTGGAGAGTTACAGTAAAAACATTGACTTCTGTCCTGGGAGAGACAATAGCAAGCATTTACAGCAGTTTCAGAAAGCCTTTTGATGAGCTGTACTCTGTTCCTTATGAAATATCATCTATTCATCTTTCTCGGGGCAAAAAAGGAGATAAATTTCTGGTCTGCTCGCAGTCTTCATATGTGGGAGATCCCAATAAACACCCAGAAAGTTACTCGCAGGGGCAAGACTTGCAGCATCGGGGGCCAGCATCATCAGGCTGCTCATAAGAGCAAGGAGTGTTGGTCTAACCAAGATTCTCAATAATATTGTGCTAGTCAGATATAACAGTGATTTCTTCAAGCTCTTTGTGATATGTTTCTTTCAGGAATATGCCCTTTTACACTGCCATCGACCTATTTATTTCCCTTTTAGTCAAATCCTCCTTGTCCTTAATCTCACTACAGTTTCAAAATATAATAGACAAATATGAAAGCTTCTGTTCCTTTAGCTGAAAGAGCATGCATTTTATTTACAGAGCTTTCTATTTCTTTTAATGTGCCACTGTAACTCTATATAATACCTTTCTAACCATTTTCCCCTCAATAATCTCTGGTGGTTTCATCTACCTCCACCAGAAAAATCCTCCAACTTAAACTGATCCAAATCTAAAACAGCATTACTTGCCTCTAGATATGTCCATTTAATATATCCAATACAAGCAGCCAACTGCTGTTCTCAAAAGACTATCTGACAGATTCTATTCACTTTCAAAGTAGCTCTCCATGGTTTGAATAATTATCTTTCATTTCCCCCTTTCTGACACTTTTCAATGATTTGTTGACATCTGAAGAGATATGTGCAATCTCACAAGAGGCAGCTGGACTTTCTACCCAAAAGATACAAATACAAAAAGGATTCCCATACAGAATTTGAAATAACTATGTTCTTTGCAAATGGAAGACTAAATCTGCATTTTAATGGGACATGTTTTTAAAAAGCGGAATTCATGAATAACCCTATGAGTTTTAACTTTTTCACTGCCAGTGACAAATCGAACTACCCCTGGGAAGAAATCCTACCTTCCCTTTGTCCGGTTTGCTTTCCCAGCATTTGCTGTTGCAACGGCTGGAGCTTTCCTGCAATATCTTCCTTGCCCTCCCAACATAAAGCTGAAGATGCAGCTCTCATGCCTGTCTTGTGGGTCCTTTATCAGCTACTCAGGTTTGGAAAACAGGTCTATCCCCCCTGGCGCCTGTGTGCAGCCAAAATCATCTGAAGCCCACAGATAAGTAATATACCTACAGAGTTATCCAACCCCTGTGACAGGAGTATACGGGAGTTCTCCAAACCCAGCAGAACTTATGCTTACACTGGCTGTGTGAATTCTTGTTTCCATTTTACAGATGGAAAACAGAGGCAGAAAGAGTGCAGGATTCAATGCCTCACCCAGGAAGCCAAAATTTGATGCCTATTTGTGAACATCCATCCATTACTGGGTACTTTACCCACTACTGGTTATGCTGTGCCTGCATGACTGTTTTTCTTACTTGCACTGTGACATGTTAAAATGTCCCTGGCAGGAAAGGGCTTTATCCCCTCTTCCTTCCAGAACAGTGTATGGAAAAGGTAGCAGCAAGCAACAAGTTTTGTGGGGTGTTTTTGGTTTCTCAAGTTATCAAGTGTCATGTTTATTCTCTTGGATTCCAAGTAGATTAATTCCTTGGGGTACAAAAGAGGACACACAAAACCTTTTTCTCCATATGGTGCCTCTCCCTCAGCGATGCTGGCATCGAACAGGCCTCCAAGACACGTGGGAGCAACAGCCCAGGAAAGGTTACGTAGCTGCTGGAGAGCCCCATTGTGTGGTAATGAAAGTGTCCCTCAGTGGGAGAGCTGCTACCCAGCACCCCGAGTTGGTGCCTTACTTGCACACCTCGAACAATGTTCCTCACCTCACCACAGGGTGAGGAAGATGCTGCTGGAGTGGGGGGGAACACAACGCATGGGGACAGCTGGAAAGCAAATGGTGGAAAAGAGGTGGGCTGAAAGAAGGAGGAGTGTGCGGTGTGTTGGCAGGAGGATGGAGAGGCAGAAGCACAGCACTCGGCAGCTTCCAGCAGTGTCTTGAGAGGCCCTCTGTTATCCAGACCAGCAGCCCAGTGCCTCTGTGATTTGGAAGCACACAAAGGAGTAAGCGGGAGGAGAGATTTCGGGGCGTTCCTGCAAATTCTTACGTCGTGGAATAACATGTTATGCCAGGACCCAACGATGAACTGAGTAACGGGGTGAAAACTCACGTTAGCTGTGGCTACCAAAGGTGGTGTCCACACTTGCAAGGGGCTGTTCCTATTGAGAAACAGTCCCAGCTACTACAACTTTTCAACACCCTGGAGGTATTTAGAAGACATGTAGATGTGGTGCTTAGGGACAGGGTTTAGTGGTGGACTCGGCAGTGTGAGGTTCGTGGTTGGACTCGATAAAGGTCTTTTCCAACCAAAGCAATTCGATGACCGATTCTATGGCTCAGGATGGATTAGGGAGCTCCTGTACCTCACCGGGAGCTCTAGACCTGAAGGACTGTCGTGTTGCACCGCCAGCACCGTGCCGCGGACAGTAACGGGGACAGCCCGGCTGTGTTA
>NW_010290042.1:741-1094 GCF_000700745.2 Antrostomus carolinensis | reverse complement strand
GGTGCATGGGGTGGGGTCCTTGGAGCCACCGCACACTTACGGGATGCTGACCTGTGGCAAATGAGGCCACGCTGCTCCTCAGCATCAGGACACTAGGATAAATTTGTGTGTGATTTCCTATCCCCTTCCTTATGACTCTGGGCATCTTGTTGGCTGATTTGACTGTAACAGTACATAGAGATGAGATCTTAATTAAGCTGCCTGCAGTGAAGCTCCATCAGCTTCCCAAGCAAACTCAATTCTGACCGTGGGAGCAAACCTGCCCTCTCCACAGGCACCGCTGTACACGTGCCCTTACCATACCCAGTACGGATGAGACTTGGCACAGCCATGGCACAGCCGTGGGTCTACGG
>NW_010290042.1:296-709 GCF_000700745.2 Antrostomus carolinensis | reverse complement strand
CCTCCCTCCCCCGAGCAGCCACACAGCCCCTGGGGCAGCAGAACCTTGTGCAGCCCTGACAGGCGAGGGACAGAGCGGCTGTGCCAGGGCTGGATGGCGGGGAAGAGAGCGGCTGTGCCAGGGCTGGATGGCAGGGGACAGAGCTGCACTCTACTGCACCCTTTCCCTGGATGTGGGGAGGGCACCATGGGCACACACAGAACAAGCTGGGGTGGGTGAGACATCACACCAAGGTGTGGTGACAAGTGAGCGTGGATGGCAGCTCTGAGTCCCTCAGAGGGAAACATGCAGCACCCAAATCTGTGGCAAGACCCCCCATCTTCCACCCACAGCCCTCCCAGGGACGTCAGCCCCTCCGGCCCCACTCCATCCCCCGGCTGCTCACCCATCCCCCTGGGCCTCCCTCTTCTCCA
>NW_010290042.1:0-223 GCF_000700745.2 Antrostomus carolinensis | reverse complement strand
CAGGTCCCCCTGCTGCCCAGGCCCCCGGGGACCCTCTCCCTGAGATGTCCAGGTGTCCTTGTCCCCCGCTGCTGGTCCTACTGGCCCCTTGGTCACCACCACCAGCTGCAGAAGGTCCTGGACATGGCGCAGTGTCTCTGACTGCTCGGCGGTGAGGCAGGGCTGCCCGTGCCGGGGGACCTCAGGTGCCCACCTGGCTGGCTGCGTCCCCACGCCAGGGACC
>NW_010290041.1:0-440 GCF_000700745.2 Antrostomus carolinensis | reverse complement strand
AGAGAGCTGTGATGGAGGCCAGCTCTGTCACTGAGGTGCCCATTACCTGTCCTTGCCTGTGGTCACAGGACTACCAGGTAGGAGGACTGTGACCAAGCTGGCAGAGCACTCAGGCCTTCCACCAACACAAGGGCTCAGAAAGAGAGTGAGGAAGTGGGAAGAAAACACATCTGAATTTCAAGTGCTGGTGCTGCCTGGCAGTGCTATCATGCTGAAACTCTTTTCCCTTTCACCAATGAACAGAGGAATCGTCCCTGCAGCTCAAAAAAAGCCTCACAAGAAGGATCTCAGGAAAAAAAAATCACCAGAAAGCCCTTTATTTTGATTAAATACATGGGGGGGGGGTGTTCATTTACACAGCCACTCAGTCAGAAAACGAAAGCAGAGAGTGAAATAGAAAGGGGATGAAAACATGATCACAGGTAAAAGACACTGTCAAA